>NC_054385.1:10838987-11138987 GCF_017654675.1 Xenopus laevis
AGGGGGAATGGGGGGAGCACATATACAAGTCTAATTAGTACCAATACATCAGTTGCAACACTTTTTAGTTTTGCCAATCTGTCTTTCCTGGTCATCCCCGGCAGCATAATCAATTACCTTTGGGTTAGCTCTCCCCGTCAGTAATACAGAAGAAACACAGGCCCCCAACACACATAAAGGTCCCCTCCCCCAATCCTCCCCGTCTTTTGTTTCTTAACAGGCTCATCGATCCAAAAGGATCTGATTACCGGGTGCAGTTCTTGCTGACTCTCTCCACCCAAAACCCAGTCTATAGCCTAGTTGTGCAGAGACCCCATGTGGCAGGGTTTATCTTGTTGGTGCGCATATTAGCTTCAATTGTGACATCATCGGCGCACTTTTCCAAGTTAAAGCAGTTAAAGTATAGTTATTGTATAAATAAAAAACATATAACACTACTGTCTATGGTGCACTCCTGTCCAATGGCTCAGGAATGGGGCTCACATAGGGACAAATGATTGAGAAGTTGGATTTTCTCTGCAAATGGCATCTAACAGGTGACTCTGGTGAGACTCAAACCCACAACCTTTGAATAGTTTCACCTGGTCAAACAGAAAACCAACATACTCTCCATTGTACTACAGAAGCGGCTGACATAGCAATAGGACAACTCTGGGGAGCAGGGATGCAGTGGTTATGAAGTGGGGTCTATTGAGGGCCACTATGTTAGCTGTGCGAGTTTAATTCCCCTTTAACCATTTCATAAAACTCGCCAATGCAAGTACAAAAATTAATATAATTTTTTCTGAACATAAGTAACTTTTTCACCAACTACAGTATATGTACAGATATGGGACATGTTATCCAGAATGCTGTGGACCTGGGGTTTTCCAGATAATGGATCTTTCTGTCATTTGGATCTTCATACCTTAAATCTACAAGAAAATCATGTAAACATTAAATAAACCCAATAATCTGGTTCTGCTTCCAATAAGGATTAACTATTCTTATTCTTAAGGAGTGTATGGGATACGGCATTTCTGTAATTCGGAGCTTTCTGGATAAAGGGTTTCCAGATAATGGGTCCTCTACCTGTATAACCTTCCATGACTTATGTTTAAAACAAAAGTCTACTGCTGGGAAATGAATATTCTGAAACTTAGGGAAGTCAGCAGAGTGCACTGTCACAACACGACTACAGAACGGAGTCTGATGGCTCTAAGTACGGGGCATAAAGCGAGCAAGCTCTGTGGCACAATGGATGGCGCATTGGACTTCTAGATGAGTGAAAGTATTCAAAGGTTGTGGGTTTGAGTCCCACCAGAGTTAAATATTGAAAGCTAAAAAAAAGAAAACCCTGTCAACTCAGGCTCAGGCCTGGACTGAGAATTAAAGTAGGCCCAGACATTTCAGGTACACAGAGGCCCACACCAGTCCACTGAATTTGGCACTTCATAGCAGCCCCTCTGGCATTTGCCAGAACCAACAGATAGCCAGTCCAGGCCTGCCTTGCTCTTATCACCAAAAAAAAGCAGATGGGTTCTGGATTGTTCTAGAGTGCAAGCTCCTGCTCAGCAATCTGCAAGAGAAGGGAACTCAAGTGGCCTCCAACACAACTGCACAACTCTGCGTTAGAAAGGTGGGTGCAGGGAAGCAGGACTTTATTGGGGAGAACTGAATCTCTAAATTTTCTTCCCCAGGTCAGGGAAGTTTTGCACCACCATCATTCTTACCTTTCCTAGGCCTCCCACGGCACAAATAGACTCGACCATAGAGTGACAATTTCCACAGTGACTAAAAGAATGGGATATCTTGCCTTGTTTTCTAGAAGACCGAGGCACGTTCCATTGTAGCACAGAGTTGCTTGCTGCAAGATAAATAGAATACTAAAGTCAGGCAAAATCTAAAGGACCAAAAAGTTACTCTGCCCAATGGTACCCAATGGTATAGTGAGTTATCAAGATTCACACAGTCCCACTGAGACCAGACAACTAAGGACACAGAATACAAGTTGATGACTAAGGAAAAGGGTCCCATACATAGAGGAAAGCAGGGCCATCGGGGGGACATCATCAGTGTTGGACTGGGACACCAGGGGCCCACCCATAAACCTTAGACCAGGGGCCCACCAAAAAACCTTAAACCAGGGGCCCACTCTTAGTACTATTATTCTTCCTCTCCTCACTCAACCTCTATTCTGCTAGTCTCTTTTCTTTACATGCTATAATCTATTATTCCATCTATTTAGCCTCTTTTTCTCATAGAAATAGGAAATGAACATAAAATAGGGCAAATGTTTAGCAGCACAAGGGCCCGTTGACACCTGGGCCCACCGGGACTTTTCCTGGTATCCCGGTGGGCCAGTCCGACACTGGACATCATACACAAGTCTAATCAGGACATCAGTTGGAAAGCTTTTTAGTTCTGGCAAACTGTCTATGGTGCACTGCAGTCCTGGCTTAGGAAGGGGCTCATATATGGACCAATGATTATCTATGGTTAGAATTTAACGCTGGGAGATCTGAACACACAGCTTTGCATAACTTGTTCTAACTACATTGAAAGCTAACATACTGTTTGTTGAGTGTAATTGCAGATTATTCTGTATATAACTAGATACAAAGACTGCCTCAGGCAGGAATCAAACTCACAACCTAAGAAACTTTATATCTTGAAGGCTAACACACTAGCCAATGTGCCACAGAATCACCAGCAAATCAAGCATTTATAACATAACTAACTTTTATAGCAACGCTTCAGCTATAATTATTGTTACACCAAATACAGACTGAGAATAAATTGGACAACATATAAAAAGACAAATAATTCTACTGGTTTACACCCAACTTGAGCAATGTATAGTGAGATATCAAGATTCACACAATCCCTGACTGAAACCAGACAACTAAGAACACAGAATACAAGCTGAACACTAGAACAAAAGGCCATACATAGAGGAAAGCAGAGCCACCATAAAGGAGACAGGTGAAAGGCCTATGAGAGAAATCATACACAAGTCTAATCAGGACATCAGTTGGAAAGCTTTTCAGTGTTGACAATCTCTCTATGGTGCACTCTTGTCAATGGCTGAGAAAGGGCACAAGTTGGAATTTTATCTCCACCACCAACTCTGGTGGGACTCAAACCCACAACATATGAATGCCTTCACTTTAGTTAACTAGAATCCAACACGCTATCCATTGTGCCACAGAGCCAGACTAGAATAGAGCCAACACACCACTGTGGAGACCATTACAGTACATTACATTTCTGGAATTTTTTCATATTTTTTATTCTCCATTAATTTATCTCATAGTACATTTAGGTGAGATACAAAGTCAGTCTTGAGCAGGAGTCCCACTCACAACCTTTAGGAAACGTTACATCAGGAGTCTAATGCACCACAGATACACCCGTATAGCCAGGGACGTATAGTATCACTAACTGTTATATCAACATTTCAGCTTCCAATTATTGTTGCACCCAAATACATACTGAGAATAAATTGGGCAACATATAAAGCTACAGACACATAATTCTGCCAGTTTGCACCCAGTTGTACCAGTTTGGGCAATGTATAGTGAGATATCAATATTTACACAATCCTGACTGAGACCAGACAACTAAGAAGACAAAATACAAGCGGAACACTAGTAAATAAGAGGTCCATACATAGAGGAAATTGAGCCCCATCAGGAGAGACAGGTGGGACATCATACACAAGTCTAATCAGGACATATATTGTAATGCTTTTAGTTTTGACAATCTGCCTATGGGACACTCAAAAGCCGACTCTGGTGGGACTCGAACCCACAACCTTTGAATGCCTTAGCTTAAGCAACTAGAAGTCCAATGCGGCTATCCATTGCGCCACAGAGCCAGTTAGAAAGCTGCCCCAAGCCACGCCTTTGTGGCCTCAGGGGTGTAACTACAAGGAAGCGACCCTGTGGCTTCAGGGGGGCCCAGGAGTTAAAAGGGTCCCCATGAGGCCCTAACTAATGAGCGTTTCTATATATTAGGTAAAACAGGGCAGCCTCTGAATATGCTGGGGCCCTAAAATTAATTTGCTATGGGCCCAGTACATGTAGTTATGCCACTGCCAGGACCCCACACATACACAGTAAGATCATACAGTTCATCACACTTCTACTTACAGGTCATTTCTCATAAAACAGAGTTCTGGCAAACTTGTCTATGGTGCACTGCAGTCCTGGCTTAGGAAGGGGCTCATATATGGACCAATGATTTACCAAACTTCATGGTTAGATTATCACTAGGAGGGAATTAGAACATACACCTTTGTATAACTTGTATTAAATATATTAAAGACTAACATACTGTTCATTGAGTGTAACAGCAGAATATACTACTATGTCTGGATACAAAGACTGGTGGCTGATAATTCCTCGATGAGTTCCTAAAAACATTAAGTGAATAATTATTAACATATCAGACTGACACATACTATCAGTAATCATAGTATTAATTTTTTGGATGTCACACTCACATTTGAGGAGGATGGCACTATTTCCACTGATCTGTTTTGTAAAGCTACGGCCCGCCAATTCCATTCAAAATGTTCAAAGTCACCATCCATGTCTCCTAAAAGAGGAATTCTGGTGGGTGAATTCCTACGGCTGCGACGCAACTGTTCTGATCTGTCTACATTTAAACAACGCTCACTAGAACTCACAACACAACTGATTGCAAGGGGTTATTCCCACACCTTGATCCAGAAGACTCACTCAAGGGCCATTAAGACCCCCGGAAACAAAGTGGATGAACAACCTATTTGCTTCATTGGTACCTTTGTAAGCAGTGGCCAGGAATAAATTGTAAGTTAAAGAAACATTGACATGTACGACTGACTGACCCAGTCTTGGCAGCAACACTCGGGCCCCCGTCCTCTTACATGTAGTCATAGGGCAACGAATTTGTGAGACTGCTTAGTCAGTAGTCATTTCAATAAACAGGCAAGCAAATCAACATAATGTAATGGGCACATTCCCATGTGGTAAATGTAGAGCCTGTGGTTACATATATAACCAATATTCAGTAATGGATAGATTTGGTCACACAGCATTACACAAAGTTTTACATGTACTACAGACTGTGTCATCTATATACTTACCTGCCCCTGTAATAACATCTACATCAGTAAAACTAATCATGTTTTCAAAAAAGAATCCTAGAACATGTGTCCAGCATTGATAATGCTTTGGACTGGATTAAATCGGACAGAAAACTTCCTCCAGTCAGCAGGCATTTTTTGGAATATCGCAATAATTCAAGTGAAGGTCTAAGAGCAACTGGTTTATCCAGAATATCCCTTGGAATCAGGGGGCCAATCTGAATCAATCATCCCTCTAAAGGTGGCCATAGATGTAGAGATCCGCTCATTTGGCGAATTTGCAAAAGGAGCAGATCTCTCCACCTGATATGCCCACATTGAGGTGGGTGATTTAGGGCGGATTCGATTATGGCCCAACGATTGGATCATAATGCATCCAATATGGACGGACAGATCACGGGACCACATCAGATGCGGCCTCGATCCGACAGGATTTTTTACCCTAGCCGATCGACTTTCGGCCAGATATCGATCAGGGAAGCCCGTCTGATGGCCCCACACATTGGTCTGTTTGCAGCTTTTATCAGCCCGTGTATGGGGGACTTTAGCCAAAGAGAGTGAATGTCTTTTGTGATGAATGCCCTAAACCCCCATGGCTTCAATGAAAGTATCACTATGAATATTTTTATTTAATATCTTTACTTATTATCCTGCACCTCTGGATTCCTGGAGATTGAATGAACAATATAAACAGATGCACTCACAGTAGTTTTGGTGAATTCACATTTGTTCTATAAGGATACGTTGTCATGAATATAATCTGTTACATTTGTGTAACACTTTGTGACCTGTTTCCTTTTTACTTGATACTTTCAGCAGAGGAGAAGTTTATTCTATTAACTAGGAAGAGTCTGATAAGTACATTGTATATATGAGGTGCTTCTACTCCTCTTTTGCTTTAATTCTGTCCTCATGATTGGCTGGTTTGAAATTGACAAACAGATGCACATTAATTTATAGACGTGCTCTTCCCATCACCACTTCAGTCTTTGACAAAGCTCATGTACAGTGAATATTACTAGTGATGGGGTCTATTTTGGTTATCTGCAATTCCTGCAACTTTGTATCTATCTGGGCAAAGTGATTTCTGTTGGAGGGTGTTAATGCACTGACTGATCAGAGTCTTAATACTTAACCCTCTACAATCCATTTATAACTTAAAGTCCGTATAGCTTTTCCTCCTAATTTTTATTTTTAACTTTTATTGTTGATTTCTAGACACACACTTATAATTTAGTATTAAAATGTACATTTTAAATAAATATACGTTGGGACTCTCTATACACTGGGTGGGTGCAGCTAAATGGGTCATTCTTTTTCTATTTGGTTAATTAATACTTCACTTGACTCTACACACCATATATTTGTTTCTCTTTCCATCCAGTGGAAGGTGCTCCCAATTATCTATCTTGGTGCATTAGATACAAAGACTGACTTAGGTAAGAATCAAACTCACAACCTAAGAAATTCTTCCACCTTAAATGTTAACACACTAGTCATTGTGCCACAGTAAATCTAGCAACCCTCGGTATAACATAACTAACTAACATTTCAGTTACAATTATTGTAGCACCAAATACATACTGAAAATAAATTGGGCAATATGTAAATCTACAGATAAATAATTCCACCAGTTGGAGCAATGTATAGGAAGACAGGTGAAAGGCCTATGAGAGAAATCATACACAAGTCTAATCAGGACATCAGTTGGAAAGCTTTTCAGTGTTGACAATCTCTCTATGGTGCACTCTTGTCAAATGGCTGAGAAAGGGACTCACATATGGACCAGTGATTAACAAGATGGGATTTACAAAAGCTGAATCTGATGGGAGTCGAACACACAACATTTGAATGCCTTAGCTTAATAAACTAGAAGTCCAATGCACTACCCATTGTGCCACAGAGCCAGTAGGCAACTACACACCATGAGCCACACACACTGTGAGACCATACAGTACATTTGGTACAGTAGTCACCACTACAACTGCTTCTCTTTTCTTGGCAGCGCACGTTCCCCAATGGCAACTTACCATCGGCACACAAATGCAGGAGCAACTGTAACAGCACCACATATTCATTAAATGTCTTTACAGGTATGGGACCTGTTATCCAGAATGCTCAGGACCTGGGGTGTTCCAGATAATGGATCTTTATGTAATTTGGATCTTCATACCTTAAAGAAGATACAAACCCTTGCTACTAAAATCCCCTACCCCCCCTTCCATACATAGACCCCCCTGCCCTGCTCCCCCCCCCCATCCTAGGTGGTACCTTTGCTAAATGCCACTAACTATTTACTTACCCCTCGGTGCAGATTCTGTCCAGCGGAGTTCAGCCACTTTACAGGTGTGGGACCTGTTATTCAGAATGCTCAGGACCTAGGGTGTTAATGGATTTTCCATAATTTGGACCTTCATACCTTATGTCTACTAGAAAATCATGTAAATGTTTAAAAAAATATATATATATATTCAAGTTTTGCTTCCAATAAGGATTATTTATATCTTAGTCGGGATCAAGTACAAGATACTGTTTTATTATTACAGATAAAAAGGAAATCATTTTTATAAATTTGGATTATTTGGATAAAATGGGGTCTATATGAGTTGACCTTTCTGAATAATGGATTTCCGGATAACGGATCCCATACCTGTATTGTACACTTATTGCATTACAGTAACATTTCAGGCTATACAGACCTATCAAGCTGATGGACACACATTAACAACTCATTTGTTATCCTGTTTCGCCATCTAGTGGTTATTAGTGTACAAAACAGTATACAAAGTCATTACAATTTAGAAAGTGCAAAAATGTCCACAAAGGTCTCAAACATACGTGCTCCATATTAGAAAAGTGTGAGTGCTTGATTAGATATCCATATTAAACACATGTGAAAGTACCCAGGTCCGATGGAAAATATTTAAGGAGAACGGCTGCCATGAGGGGGGATAGGGGGAGCACATATCAGTTGCAACACTTTTAAGTTTTGCCAATCTGTCTTTCCTGGTCATGCCTGGCAGTATAATCAATTACCTTGATTTGCAGACTCTTTCCTACCGGGTCCATGGGAAAATCATAGTGAGCACCTCGCGGTGGGTGGTGCGCATGTGGTCGGCTGCATGGTGCTGCAGCAGTGGGGTCCAGAGGGGGGAACTGGACAGCCCTGGGCCCCATGTCTGACTCTGCTCCCTGTCTTATTTTGCTTTTATCAGTAAGTTATCAGGCTGGGCACTCACCAATACGAAAGGATCCGATTACTGGGTGCAGTACTTGCTGACTCTCTCTCTACCTGAAGCTCCACCTAGTTGTGCAGAGACCCCATGCGGCAGAGGTTTTTTCTTGTTGGTTTGAATAATAACTTATGTAGTGACATCATTGGCGCTTTTTGAAGTTAAAGCAGCCATTTGCCTCAGTGTCCTTGCCCTAAAGCGCGCTTCATTCAGCATGGATCCAGCTGCTGGTAGATGTGCCGCCTCCAAATCATCTGGGTGAGTGCCTTGCCTACTGTTTTCTTATAAAAAATCTATAAAAAAGAGCTCAGTTCTCAATTTCTCTATTTACTGTGACTCTAACTAACTAGAAGTCCAATGTGCTATTCATTGCACCACAGAGCCAGTCAGGAACCTGCCACCAGCCCTCTCATTGTGGCCCCAGGACCCACACATACACAACGTGTACAGTACATCACACTTCTACTAACAAGTAATGTTTAATAAAACAGAGGTCCAGAATGTTATCATGCTCAGTGGCCCCCAGTTTGGCCATGCAATTCCCAATTTGGTTCATCTGTAGGAGCACCACAGAGTGAGCTTCTTCTGCTTCTTCATTCTTCACACCGTGGGCATTCATGTAGTAAAGGGAAAAGGCAAACTTAAAGCAATAACCCAGACTTTTCACTCTACTGAACATGTGATTCCAACTAAGATCCCAACTTAGATACAATAAAATTTGTTTACCTTGGGATTTTAAAATCCACCTGAACCTCCGCAGAGGGGTTTTCTGGAAGAACCAGACTGGATAGAGGTCTATACAGATGCTTCTGCCATTGGCTGGGGAGCCCATAAAGAGGGGACTCAAGGAGTATGGAGAAGGAATCTATCACATCTTAATGTTAGCTCAAATGTTCTAGAGCTAAGAGCAGTTTGAGAAGCTCTAATCTCCTTCGGGTCAGTTCTCCTAGGCACTTCAGTGAAGATCAGATCTGACAATGCTTCGGCAGTAACTTACATAAGGAAACAAGGAGGGACTGGCAGTAACAGGCTCCTGAATGAGACTCTCCAAATCACGATGTGTGCTCAATACCATCTCCTAAATATTACTGCCGTTCACATTCCAGGAGTCTTGAATTGTCAAGCGGATGCCTTGAGCAGGGGCGTTCCAAGCAAAGTAGGGTGGTAACTGTGTCTGAAGCTCTTCAATTGGGTGACGTCCAAATGGGGTCTTCCCCTTGTGGACTTGATGGCCTCAGAGCAGAATTAAAAATTCCAAACCTTAGTTTCCAGAGTCCCGTGGCCATCAGCGACGGCAGTGGATGCACTCTCTCAGGACTGGACAAACCTCTGGGCGTATGTGTTTCCAACATTCCCGTTAATTTACATGTGCTGAAGAAGATAATTTTATCTCAGATGGAGGTGATTGCAATCTTGCCGGATTGGCCTCACAGGCCTTAGTATCCTCTTCTAAAATGGAACCATTGAAGTTACCAATAACAAAGAAGTTATTAAGTCAGGGTCCTCTCCTATACCCGAATCAAGTAAATTCAACCTTGTGGCCTGGAGGTTGAGAAGAAGTTGAGAGGCCAGGAAATCTGGGACTTCTGTGACCTACCATAGAATTTTGGATAGCTTTACCTCTTGGTTACAGAATCAAGGGGTTAATTCCTTGGAACCTTCTACTCCTATGGTACTTGATTTTCTGCAATCTGGCCTAGATTGTGGATTAAGTTTGTGCTCATTGAAGGTCCAGGTCTCAGTGCTGTCGGCCATCCTAGGCAGAAGCTGGGTGGAGGAACCTTTGATCGATCAATTCTTTAAAGCAGTTTTAAGAATACATCCTCCAGTAAAGAGCTCTTCTCCATCATGGGATTTACCGTTTGATCTAAATGCTTTGTCATCTCCACCTTATTCAGGAGATTCCTTTATGGCCATTGTCTTTGAAAACAATATTGCTGATTGCGCTAGCATCTGAGAGATGAGTAGGGGATCTTCAAGCCCTATCCTCAGAATATCCCTACACCGTGTTCCATGAGGAGAAAGTAGTTCTAAGACCAGTCCCATTATTCCTGACTAAGGTTTTGGCCTTTCATCTGAATGAGCCTATTGTTTTACCTACATTATCATCAGAGAGTGGGGAAAAGTTATTTAGGTGTCAAGAGATGTGTCAGGGAGAACATTCTGAGAACTGAATCCTTCAGAGAGTCTCAGAAGCTGTTTATTATACCAGTGGGCTCGAGGAAAGGAGAGCCATCATCTAAAAGAACCTTGAGTACTTGTATTGTCAAGTCTATATCAAAGGCTTATACTGAGCAGGATAAACAGTCGCCAGCAGGTTTGAGGGCACACTCAACTAGAGGTATTGTGACCTCATGGGCAGCAGAGGAAGGAGTGTCGATGGAGTCGATATGCAAAGCTGCAACTTGGGCTTTCCCCAACACATTCATCAGACATTACAAGCTTTATTTATTTTCTTCTTCAGATAGTAAATTTGGCCAATCTGCTCTTTCAGGCCTCATCTGATTAAATTGTTAAACAGCCTTGTGACCCTCCCTTATTGCTGTGGTATTTTCCAAAGGTAATTGATTATACTGCCGGGGATGACCAGGAAAAGACAATGACTGTGAGTATGAATATACTATCCCTTATGGTGCACTCAGGAAGGGGCCTCACATATTGAACTCCTATGATTAACAAGCTGGGTATTAGTGGTGTGCGAGTCGGGTACAACCCAACCCGCTCCCGACCTGCCCTCCCTCAACCCGCGCCCGACTTCCGGGTTCCTTTTATAAACCAGCGTCGATGATGTCTGAAAAGGGGCGGGATGAGCAGCTTTAAAAGCAGAAGTCGCCACCCGCAAATGCCTGAAGCTGACTGACCCGTGGGTCCCGCCCGTATATCACTACTGGATATTACCTCTGTCACACAGTGTAAATTGACTCTGGTGGGACTCAAAGCCAAAACCAACTTGATCATAGAAGACAATGCGCTCTCCACAGAGCCAGTGTCGCTAAGTGTTTTAGCCGTCCTGGCTTAGGAAGGGGCTCATATATGGACCAATGATTAAACATGGTTAGAATTTAACGCTGGGAGATTTGAACAGACAGCTTTGCATAACTTGTTCTAACTACATTGAAAGGTAACATACTGTTTGTGGAGTGTAACAGCAGGTTAAACATTATATAGCAACAACTGCCTGAGGCAGGAATCAAACTCACAACCTAAGGGAACCATATTTCTTGATGACTAACACACTAGCCAATGTGCCACAGAAAAACCAGCAAATAAACTGTGTATAACAAAACTAACAACATTTCAGCTACAATCATTGTTGAACCAAACATACTGGGAATAAATTGGGCAACATATAAAGCTACAGACACATAATTCTGCCAGTTTGCACCCAGTTTGGGCAATGTATAGTGAGAAATTAATATTTACACAATCCCTGACTGAGACCAGACAACTAAGAAGACAAAATACAAGCGGAACACTAGTAAAAAGAGGTCCATACATAGAGGAAAATTGGGACGTCATACACAAGTCTAATCAGGACATATATTGCAATGCTTTTCAGTTTTGACAATCTGCCTATGGGGCACTCAAAAGATAACTATGGTGGAAATCAAACCCACAACCGCTGCATATCTTAACTTAATAAACTAGAAGTCCAATGCACTATCCATTGTGCCACAGAGCCAGTAGGCAACCACACACCATGAGCCACACACACTGTGAGACCATACAGTACATTTGGTACAGTAGTCACCACTACAACTGCTTCTCTTTTCTTGGCAGCGCACGTTCCCCAATGGCAACTTACCATCGGCACACAAATGCAGGAGCAACTGTAACAGCACCACATATTCATTAAATGCCTTTACAGGTATGGGACCTGTTATCCAGAATCTTCATACCTTAAGTCTACTAGAAAATCATGTAAACAGTAAATAAACCCAATAGGCTGGTTTTGCTTCCAATAAGGATAAATTATATTTTAGTTTGGATCAAGTACAAGGTTCTGTTTTATTACAGAGAAAAAAAATGGGATTATTTGGATAAAATGGAGTCTATGGGAGATGACCTCTGTGGATAATGGATTTCCGCATAATGGATCCCATACCTGTATTGCACACTTAGGGCAACATTTCAGGCTATACAGACCTATCAAGCTGACTGAACTACATTAAAAGCCATTTGTTATCCTGTTGCGCCATCTAGTGGTGATTAGTGTACAAAACAGTATACAAAGTCATTACAATTTAGAAAGTGCAAAAATGTCCACAAAGGTCTCAAACATACGTGCTCCATATTAGAAAAGGTTGATTAGATATTAAATACATGTGAAAGTTCCCTGGTCTGGTGAAAAACGTTTAAGGAAAACGACTGCCATGAGGGGGGATGGGAGGAGCACATATACAAGTCTAATCAGTACCAATATATCAGTTGCAACACTTTTTAGTTTTGCCAATCTGTCTTTCCTGGTCATCCCGGCAGCATAATCAATTACCTTTGGGTTAGCTCTCCCCGTCAGTAATACAGAAGAAACACAGGCCCCCAACACACATAAATGTCCCCTCCTCCAATCCTCACTGTCTTTTGTTTCTTCTGTCAGTAAGTTATCAGGCTGGGAACTCACTGATCCAAAAGGATCCGATTACCGGGTGCAGTTCTTGCTGACTCTCTCCACCAGAAGCTCCGCCGATAGCCTAGTTGTGCAGAGACCCCATGCGGCAGGGTTTTTTCTTGTTGGTGCGCATATTAGTTTTGGCAGTGTTGTCATCGGCACGTTTTTTTAAGTTAAAGCCTCTGTGTCCTTGTCCTAGAGAGCACTTGATTCAGCATGGATCCGTAGATGTGCCACCTCCAAATCGACTGAAAATATAGAGCAGGTCGTTTTGGAAGATTCTCTGAAGGAGAAAGTATGTGAAGCCATTAATGATCTGAAGGTGGCAGTTGCGTCTCGAAGGGCTCTATGGCTCTGCTCCTGGTATGCGGATACAGCATCCAAGAACACATTATGAAGGGAAGCTCCTCTTTGACAAGCAATTGGACAACATTATTTATAAATCCTCTGGAGGAGAGAGAGTGAATTCCTTACTCAGACAAATGTTTTCAACAGAAAAGGCAGACTGAGAGTTTCTCAGTTTCCAGGTGTAGGCATGAAGCTAAAGTCTACTGACTGGGAAAAGAATATAGGACATTGTTGTGTTCCGGACAGTCGGGATTTTTTCGTTCCTCCAAGTCCAAGAATGGATCGTCGCCCAGTCGCCTTTTCTGAAAAGGAGCGGAAGAGGAGTTTCGCTAAGTTATTTCTTAATAAAGTCTTTGTGATTTTAACGTTTAATTTGTCTTGGTGTTTTTTTTCAATGTATACTAAATACTGCATTTTTTAAAACAATTTGTGATGTTACTGGTCCTTTAACAAGTGGGGATTTTATCTCTTCCCCAGTCTCAAAGTCCAACTCTGGTGGGACTCAAACCCCCAACATTTTAACTTGCTTTACTAGAAGTCCATTGCACTACCCATTGTGCCACAGAGCCAGTAGCCAACCACACACCATGAGCCACACACACTGTGAGACCATACAGTACATTTGGTACAATAGTCACCACTACAACTGCTTCTCTTTTACTTTCCCCTCTCTATCTGTCCTAAGTCTTTGGTGCCCTTAAAGGGGTGGTTCACCTTTAAATTAACTTTTAGTATGTTATAGAATGGCTAATTCTAAACAACTTTTCATTTGGTCTTCATTATTTATTCTCAATAGTTTTTGAATTATTAGTGTTATACACACACACAACTGGTCAGAGAAATGACCCAGACTCAGAAACTGTTGAACTCATCACAATACAACTCTCTCTGATTTGTTGAAGCATCAGGGCTTTCTTTTTTTTAGTTTTCAAAACTCGACACTGGTGGGACTCGAACCTACAACCTTTGAATACCTTCACTCATCTAGAAGTCCAATGCGCTATCCATTGCACCACAGAGCCTCCAGACTAAATGTCTTGTACTTACAGCCATCAGACTCTGTTCTGTAGTCGTGTTGTGACAGTGCACTCTGCTGACTTCCTTAAGTTTCAGAACATTCATTTCCCAGCAGTAGATTTTGTTTTAGACATAAGTCATGGAACAGGTAGAGGACATATACAGAATACATTACAATAGGTAGGAGCGTCTCTTGTTACACATATTCTCCAGTGCAAGTGGGATGATTGTGAAACACACACAACTGGTCAGAGAAATGACCCAGACTCAGCAACTGTTGAACTCATCACGATAGAACTCTCTCTAATTTATTGAAGCGACAGGGCTTTCTTTTTTTTAGCTTTCAAAACTTGACTCTGGTGGGACTCGAACCCACAACCTTTGAATACCTTCACTCATCTAGAAGTCCAATGCGCTATCCATTGCGCCACAGAGACTTCAGACTATACGTCCTGTACTTAGAGCCATTAGACTCTGTTCTGTAGTCGTGTTGTGACAGTGCACTCTGCTGACTTCCCTAAGTTTTAGAATATTCATTTCCCAGCAGTAGACTTTTGTTTTAAACATAAGTCATGGAAGGTTATACAGGTAGAGGACCCGTTATCTGGAAACCCTTTATTCAGAAAGCTCGAATTACAGAAAGGCCGTCTCCCATACACTCCAAATTTTTAAAATTGATTTCCTTTTTCTCTGTAATAATAAAACAGTAGCTTGTACTTGATCCTGCATAAGAATAGTTAATCCTTATTGGAAGCAGAACCAGATTATTGGGTTTGTTTAATGTTTACATGATTTTCTAGTAGATTTAAGGTATGAAGATCCAAATTACAGAAAGATCCATTATCCGGAAAACCCTAGGTCCCAAGCATTCTGGATAACATGTCCCATATCTGTACTGTAGTTGGTGAAAAAGTTACTTATGTTCAGAAAAAAATTATAGTCATTTTTGTACTTGCATTGGGGAGTTTTATGAAATGGTTAAAGGGGAATTAAACGCGCACAGCTAACATAGTGGCCCTCAATAGACCCCACTTCATAACCACTGCATCCCTGCTCCCCAGAGTTGTCCTTTTGCTATGTCAGCCGCTTCACTTCCGCACCCTCGCTCTTATCACCAAAAAAAAGCAAGTGCATTAGATGCCAGATGGGTTTTGGATTGTTCTAGAGTGCAAGCTCCTGCTCAGCAATCTGCATCTGAAAGCAAGAGAGCGGAACCCAAGTGGCCTCCAACCCAACTGCACAACTCTGCATTAGGAAAGTGGGTGCAGGTAAGCAGGACTGTTTTGGGGAGCAAATTTGCGATGGTTTGGGAAGGGAAGTTCTTTGTTTGGTTAAGTGGGTTTTGTGCTTCTTAAATGAGAATTCAACCCTGTAATAAAAAACCCGTACCCCCCCTACCCCACGTAGACCCCCCTCCCTTCTCCCCTCAGACTAACTGCCCCCCGGGGAAATGCCCCATACTTTATACTTACCCCTCAGGGCAGATTCAGGCAGTGGAGATCCACGCAGCCATCTTCCAGGTCTTCGGTAAGCTGACTGGGAGATCAGTATGGCGGCGCAGTTGGAGCAATTTGCCGGTTGCGACAACTGCGCATGCGCCGAAATGGACAGAGGAAAAATATTAGGCACCCCCAGAGAACTGAATCTCTAAATTTTCTTCCCCAGGTCAGGGAAGTTTTGCACCACCATCATTCTTGCCTTTCCTAGGCCTCCCACGGCACAAATAGACTCGACCATAGAGTGACAGTTTCCACAGTGACTCAAAGAATGGGATCTCTTACCTTGTTTTCTAGAAGACAGAGACACGTTCCATTGTAGCACAGAGTTGCTTGCTGCAAGATAAATAGAATACTAAAGTCAGGCAGAATCTAAAGGACCAAAAAGTTACTCTGCCCAATGGTACCCAATGGTATAGTGAGTTATCAAGATTCACACAGTCCCACTGAGACCAGACAACTAAGGACACAGAATACAAGTTGATGACTAAGGAAAAGGGTCCCATACATAGAGGAAAGCAGGGACATTGGGGGGACATCATACACAAGTCTAATCAGGACATCAGTTGGAAAGCTTTTTAGTTCTGGCAAACTGTCTATGGTGCACTGCAGTCCTGGCTTAGGAAGGGGCTCATATATGGACCAATGATCAGTTGGAAAGCTTTTCAGTGTTGACAATCTCTCTAACTGCATTTACAGATATGGGACCTGATATCCAGAAAGCTCAGGACCTGGGGGCTCACATATAGACAATTGACTAACATGTCAAGTTTTATCTGGATTGGGCATTCAAAATCTGACTCTGGTGGGACTCGAACCCACAACCTTTGAATAACTTGTCACAAGCAACTAGAAGTCCAATGCGCTATCCATTGAACACAAATTAGAAGCTGATCACTAGGAGAGAAGGTCGTACAAAGAGGAAAGCGCTGTCACCATCAGGGGGACAGGTGGGAGTCATGTCAGGGACATCATACACAAGACACTACTATAGAAACTCCCTGGGCTAGTGCATTTTTGTCTAAATAGGAGGACAAGCCTAAAGAAAAACTTCCCAATCCACTGAGGATACACTCCTGTAAAATGGCTCTGGAAGGGGGCTCAAATACATACCAGTGATAAATGTTAGGTTTTATCTGGATTGGGCATTCAAAAGCTGACTCTGGTGGGACTGGAACCCACAATCTTTGAATAACTTATCACAAGAAGTCCAATGCACTATCTATTGATCCACAGAGCCTGGCACATAATGTCTGTCATCACTTACAAACAGTGTATTAAATTATACTACCATTTACATGTATTATTTCATAAAATAGTGAACTTGACTGAAAGATGGGAGTGTGCTCAGCCGCACCCAGTTCAGGCATGTAGTCCCCAAATTGGTACATCTATAGGAGCACCACAGTGTGATCTTCCACCGCATCTTTGTTCTATAGAAACTCCCCGAACTAGTACATTATTTTCCACATACGAAGACAAGCCCAAAGAGAAACTTACCAATCCACTGAGGTTGTCTAATATTTTGGCAGCCCCCCATTAAACTATCCATGGTGCACTGTCAAATGGCTCTGGAAGGGGCCTCACATTAGTGATGTGCAGGTCAGATAAAACCCACACCCGCACCCAACTTTCACGTTCCTTTTATAGGCCCACCCTGCCAATGAAGAGCTTGATGCGAACTCGCCCGCAAATGGGGGTGCGAGGTCGTCCCAAACATCTTGTGGGTATGTGCCTAGGGCGCAAAGCTGGGGAGGCGCCAGGCATGTACCTGTCACCTACCCCATGTCTGGTCCCATCTCTCCCCAGCAGCCACTTGAATCTTTGTGCGTAAATGCGCAATCGAGCTCAATATCAGCCAGTGCCTTGGCCGGCCAAGTTGCCTAGGGCATCTGGCCAGTCTCAGACGAGACTCAAACCCACAACACCTTGTCTCATGTAACTAGAAGTCCAATGCGCTATCTCTTGCGCCACAGAGCCCAGCATATGTTTTTTATCATTACCTACATACATAAAGTTCATTAAATTATACTACCATTTACAGGTATATAGTGAACTTGAGTGAAAAATGTGAGCATGCTCATTGGCATCCAGTTCGGGCATGTAGTCTCCAAATTGGTAAATCTATAGGAGCGTCACAGTGTGATCTTCTTCTGCTTCTTTGTTCTTCAGTAAAATGCTGAAATTAAACAAAATATCCAGTCTTTCACTCTATTGTGCATGTGCTGGCCAGACCCATCAAAGAATAAAGAAGTGGAAGAAGGCCACACAAATAAGGAACCAACATCTTTGAAAGCCTTAGCATGACCAACTAAAAGTCCAAGACATTATCCATTATGCCACAGAGCCAGCCGTTTGCCAATCACACACACCCACTGTGAGATCATATAGTACATCACTCTTTCACCAACAAATATTTATTTTCCAGGTTCAATTGTATGGTCATGGGCACACGGGCTGTAGGCTCCGCTACTCTCAGCCTGCTTGAATCTAATTCAGATCATGAGAGATTGGGCATGGAGCAGATCCGCTTCTCGCAGCCTTCAAACATGTGCTGAGATGGTAGCAAGGTGATGATATAGAAACACCCAAACTGGGGCCGTTCTTTCCCCCGAAAAGGAGCACCAGCCCACAGAAAAACTTTCACTGCCAGTAAAATGATTAATGGTGTGCTCCCGTGCAATGGCTCAGGAAGGGGCAAGAATCAAACTCACACCCTAATGAAACATTCCACTTTGAAGGATAACACACTTCCCATTGTACCACAGAGAAACCAGCAGAATGGTCAAGTATAGCATAACTAACATTTCAGCTACAATTATCACTATCAGGTTAGATTATCACTATGAGGGACATAGAACACACACTTTTGAATTACTTGTATTAAATGCTAACATACTGTTCATTGAGTGGAACAGCAGAATATACTACTATGTCTAGATACAAAGACTGACTTATCTCCACCACAGTCTCAATAGAAGACTCTGATGGTTCTCAAACCAACAACCTTCGAACACCTTAGCTTGAAGAACTAGAAGTCCAATGCTTTACCCATTGTGCCACAGAGCCAGTAGGCAACTACACACCATGAGCCACACACACTGTGAGACCATACAGTACATTTGGTACAGTAGTCACCACTACAACTGCTTCTCTTTTCTTGGCAGCGCACGTTCCCCAATGGCAACTTACCATCGGCACACAAATGCAGGAGCAACTGTAACAGCACTACATATTCATTAAATCCCTTTACAGGTATGGGATCTGTTATCCAGAATGCTCAGGACCTGAGGTGTTCTGGATAACAGATCTATCTGTAATTTGGGTGCTCATACATTTAGGCTACTAGAAAATCATACAAACATTAAATAAACCCAACAGACTGGTTTTGCTTCCAATAAGGATTAATTATATCTTTGATGGGATCAAGTACAAGTTACTAATTTTTATTACAGAAAAAAAGAGAAATCATTTTTATAAATCTCAATTATATGGATAAAATGGAGTCTATGGAAGATGACCTTTCTAGATAATGGGTTTCCAGATCCCATACCTGTATTGCACACTAAGGGCATTACAGCAACATTTCAGGCCATACAGACCTATCAAGCTGATGGACACACATTTACAAGCCATTTGTTATCCTGTTGCGCCATCTAGTGGTTATTAGTGTACAAAACAGTATACAAAGTCGTTACAATTTAGAAAGTGCAAAAATGTTCACAAAGGTCTCAAACATACGTGCTCCATATTAGAAAAGTGTGAGTGCTTGATTAGATATACATATTAAACACATGTGAAAGTTCCCTGGTCCGGTGGAAATCATTTAATGAAAACGACTGCCATGAGGGGGGATGGGGGGAGCACATATACAAGTCTAATCAGTACCAATATATCAGTTGCATAGGTGCGCATATTACATCTGGCAGTGACATCAACATTTGAAGTTAAAGCAGCCATTTGCCTCTGCCCTAGAGTGCACTTGATTCAGCAAAGATCCGGCTGCCGGTAGATGTGCCGCCTCCAAATCATCTGGGTGAGAGCCTTGCCAGCTACCTATGTTTTCTTATTAAAGGCATCTATGAAAAGAGGAAACTGTCTGGTTACAAACGCACACCCTGGTCTTCCTGAAGAAATGACTCCCTGGTGCCCAGTGATGGAGGTATCGGCCACCTCACTTCAAATGTGCTGCACAAAGGTAATGCTGACAGGGTGAAACAATTGCTTCAGTTTATTGCAGCATGCAACGATTCAGAGTTAACCCCTTTATCAAGTATCATTACCTGTGTGCCAGCAATTTCCTTTGATCTACGAAAAGAGCTCAGTCCTCAATTTCTCTATTTGCAGTGACTCTGTCCCTGCCGAAGAATCTTGGAGTAGGAAGCGCCATAGAAGGGAGGAGAGTACAGAAGTCAGACTCTGCAGAGCATGTGACAACCCAGCGATGAAAAACAGAAAACTATGTCAGCCAAGATTTCAAGATTATGCCTCGTATGATAAGGACAGTCAGTCTTCTGTTACTCAGCAGGATGTGTCTGCTCCTTCAGTTCCCCTTAATCAAGAGACTATTATGTTATGGATTAAGGAGACAGCAGTGTCGGACTGGGACACCAGGAGCCCACCAAAGAACCATAGACCAGGGGCCCACTCTCAGTACTATTATTGTTCTTCTCCTCACTCAACCTCTATTCTCTTAGTCTCTTTTCTTTACATACTATAATGCCATGAAATAGGCCAAATGTTTAGCAGCACAAGTGCTCCCTGACACCTGGGCCCACCGGGAGTTTTCCTGGTATCTCAGTGGACCAGTCCAACACTGGGAGGCAGTGACACAGGGGATAGGACTGTACCATTACTAAAATAGACAGGAGAAATAGAATCATTGCACCTTCACACCTAGGTTGTCACTAGTTTTCTGTAATGAATTAAAACTTAACTTTTATAAAGAATTAATTAAAATAAAGTATGACCAGAAGAATTAATTAAAAACTCATGTAGGAAGTAGCATTTAAGAAACAAATTGATGAGGATCGCTATATAACAGCTCCCAGGTCTGCTGTTACAAATGTCAGAATTAAATCTGACCGACCGTTGTATGAACCGCTATAATGTTCCTGCGAAAAGGGCAATATCATTGGGATTGTAAATCACTAGATAGCAATATAGTATCAGGGAATTGGACAGTGCTGCTAGGAAGTCTCTTGATTGTCTAACTACTCAGGTTAGATGCACCACTACCTCCCACCCCAAACATAATGCCCACCCGACTGTTCATTTCCCATTAAGCAAAGTTCCGACGCCCTGCCTACAGAAACTAAAAGAGGTTAGAATGTGCCTGACGCAGGTTTTGCTCGGTATGCCCAAACGTTATCAAATGCAGCGATCGCAGGAAAAGGTGCATCTATTTATAATTGCGCCCTGTATTGCCAATTTTAAATCACCAATCGCGAAAAGGAACATCATAGCAGGAAGCGCTAAGGATACCTTCCTATTTGCCCACATTGTGACTGTTGGAATAAAAAGTTTATGTGCAAAAAAGGAAAAGAGTAATTCAACTCCAACTCAGAAGATGGTATAACTGGGGTTCTCCTCGATACTAGACTAGGTCTGTTACTCTTCCACCTCAGAGGATATCTCATATGGGCTCAGAGACTAAACATTTGAGGACTTTCACCTTTATCCTGGCAAGAGAGCTCATGAGTTTTCTAGGATTCTGGAGATCTAAGAAAAAATTGGGACATTTCAGTAACAAACTGGGACTGTCAGTTGAGCTTTCAAAATCAGGACTGTCTCGTGAAAAACGGGACAGTTAGGAAGTATGAAGATTAAAATTCCCTTTAATCTTCAGGGTGCTGAAGAAGATGCTTTAATCTAAGATGGAGGTAACTGCGATCTTGCCAGATTGGCCTCTTCTAAAACATTTGGCAGTTCAGGAACCACTGAACTTACCAAAATGTTATTTTGGGCAAGGCCTAAAGAGTTAACAGCGTTACATAATTCCCAGAAACAGACAACCAAATGGCTGCCCACTTATTCACCAATGATCACATCATCTGAGAATTCACATCCACAACTTTTGACAACCTTACTTTAACTTCTGGAGGTCCAGTGAGTTAGAGCCTTATAGATGAAGAGACAGAATGAATATAAAGCCCACAAATAGGGGTGTGAGGTCGGCCCAAACATCTTGCGGGTATGTGCCTAAGGCGCAAAGCTGGGGAGGCACCAGATACGTACCTGCTCTGTCACCTACCCCATGTCTGGTCCCATCTCTCCCCAGCAGCTGTGTAAATTCGCTTCTGCACGATCTCAATATCATCCAGCGCCGTTGCCAGCCAAGTTGCCTAGGGCGCCTGACCAGGCTCAGGTGAGACTCGAACCCACAACACCTTGTCACATGCAACTAGAAGTCCAATGCGCTATCTCTTGCGCCACAGAGCCCGGCATATGATGCCTATCATTACCTACATACATAAATTTCATTAAATTATACATCCAGTTCGGGCATGTAGTCCCCAAATTGGTAAATCTATAGGAGTGCCACAGTCTGATCTTCTTCTGTTTCTTTGTTCTTCAGTAAAATGCTGAAATTAAACAAAATATCCAGTCTGTCACTCTATTGTGCATGTGCTGGCCAGAGCCATCAAAGAATAAAGTGGGACTAGAACCAACATCCTTTGAAAACCTTAACATGACCAACTAAAAGTCAAAGACATTATCCATTATGCCACAGAGCCAGATCTCTCAGTCTGCAAAAATGTGCTGAGATGGTAGCAAGGTGATGATATAGAAACACCCAAACTGGGGCCGTTCTTTCCCCCGAAAAGGAGCACCAGCCCACATTCCTTTTATAGACCCACACTGCTGATGCTTGATGCGAACCCGCCCGCCAATGGGGCGCAAAGACAGCCCAAGCTCAACCAACCCAAGGGTCTTGTGGGATTGTGCCTAGGGGAGGCACCAGGCACGTACCTGCTCTGTCACCTACCCCATCTCTGGTGCCATCTCTCCCAAGCAGCCGCTTGAATCTTTGTGCGTAAATGCGCACAAGCGCAGTCTTGAACATGCATTATCAAGCTCAATAACAGCCAGCGCTGTAGCTGGCCATGTTGCTTAGGGCGCCTGACCAGGCTCAGGTGAGAATTGAACCCACAACACCTTGTCATGTGTGATTAGAAGTCCGATGCGCTATCTCTTGCGCCACAGAGCCCGGCATATGATGTTTATCATTACCTACATACATAAAGTTCATTAAATTATACTCCCATTTACAGGTATATAGTGAACTTGAGTGAAAAATGTGAGCATGCTCATTGGCATCCAGTTCGGGCATGTAGTCCCCAAATTGGTAAATCTATAGGAGCGCCACAGTGTGATCTTCTTCTGCTTCTTTGTTCTTCAGTAAAATGCTGAAATTAAACAAAATATCCAGTCTGTCACTCTATTGTGCATGTGCTGGCCAGAGCCATCAAAGAATAAAGAAGTGGAAGAAGATGATCGCTTTGTGGTGAAAAAACCCAGCTTTGTCACACAATGCCAGACTGAAATAGCCCAACTAAATACACAGAATTGAAGCTGATCACTAAACAGGGCCAGACATATGGGAAGGCAGTGCCGCTATAAGTAGAAGCCAAATCTGGTGGGAATAGAACCAACACCCTTTGAAAGCCTTAGCATGACCATCTAAAAGTCCAAGACATTATCCATTATGCCACAGAGCCAGCCGTTTGCCAATCACACACACCCACTGTGAGATCATATAGTACATCACTCTTTCACCAACAAATATTTATTTTCCAGGTTCAATTGTATGGTCATGGGCACACGGGCTGTAGGCTCCGCTACTCTCAGCCTGCTTGAATCTAATTCAGATCATGAGAGATTGGGCATGGAGCAGATCCGCTTCTCGCAGCCTTCAAAAATGTGCTGAGATGGTAGAAAGGTGATGATATACAGTAGAAACACCCAAACTGGGGCCGTTCTTTCCCCCGAAAAGGAGCACCAGCCCACAGAAAAACTTTCATTGCCAGTAAAATGATTAATGGTGTGCTCCCGTGCAATGGCTCAGGAAGGGGCAAGAATCAAACTCACACCCTAAGGAAACATTCCACTTTGAAGGATAACACACTTCCCATTGTACCACAGAAAAACCAGCAGAATTGCCCAGTATAGCATAACTAACATTTCAGCTACAATTATCACTATCAGGTTAGATTATCACTATGCAGGGCCGGACTGGGAGTAAAAAGCAGCCCTGGCAAAAAAAAAAAAAGCAGCCCACACATAAATGTTTGCAGGTCTTTTGCTTATACACATGCACATTTTTTATATATATATATATATATATATATATATATATATATATATATATATATATATATATATATATATATATACACACACATATATCTAATATAAAACTGCGATAAATTATATGTTCAAACAACCCCTTAGTGAGTTCTAATATCCTTATCATTTACAGTTGGGGGTACATTATCCCTTATAATACATGAGTGATACTCAGAGTTCCCTGTATAACTCAGCCTGCAGCCTTGTGTCTTTATATGGTCACAGAACCCCTCAGTGACTTCTAATATCCTTATCATTTACAGTAGGGGGTACATTATTCCTTATAATACATTAGTGATACTCCGAGTTCCCTGTATAACTCAGCCTGCTGCCTTGTGCCTTTATATGGTCACAGAACAACCCCTCAGTGACTTCTAATATCCTTATCATTTACAGTAGGGGGTACATTATCCCTTATAATATACATATAATATTTATACATATAATAATTAATGGAGTCACAGTGGGAGAAACAAAAATAAGCCAAATGCCTGCAAGAGTCTTGATAAAGGCAATGCTTAGGGGAGAGTAAATTAAGACTGGCAGATAGTAAAAAAAAAAAAAAGCTTTAGTTCCACTTACCACTATTCTCCCTGCACATAGTTTAGGTGTGTGTGTGGGGGGGGGGGGTTGAGGGCAGAAGGAGGGGAATCTGGAAAGCAGTCAGCCACAAACTATTAGTCTTACACAGTTTTACCAGTGTGAAGGAGTGCAGCACAGTGCAACAGTGGGTGGGAATTTCGAATGAGTGTCTGCAGCTCATTGGCTGTTCTGCTGTGCTGGCGATCGCTTGTTCTTCACTGGCAGAGGAAAATAACAGGCAGGAGGCGGGTCTCAGACTGAAGAGGATCGGGGAAACCTCTGTGACAGTCTGCACCAAGTAAAAGCTGCTCCTGGGTCCTAAATGCTGAGCGATCGTCCTGCCCTGTGCTCCTCTCCCTCCTCCTCAGCCTGACACGTGCAGGAAGGAAAAGCTGCTCCTACGCTGTCAGCGAGCAGCCGGCCCTGTGCTCCTGTCCCCACCCCCTCAGTCTGACGCTAGTTTTAGCTTTAAAGGCAGCAGGGCAGTACTCAAAAAAAAAACCGGGCAGAGTTTAAGTGCAGCGCCGCATGTAATAAGGCAGTGGGCGGCCCACTTGAATACAGGAGAGAGCGGCCCCTCGGGCATTTGCCCGAAACGGCATATTATCAGTCCGGGCCTGTCACTATGAGGGACATAGAACATACACCTTTGAATTACTTGTATTAAATATATTAAAGACTAACATACTGTTCATTGAGTGGAACAGCAGAATATACTACTATGTCTGGATACAAGACTGACTTATCTCCACCACATTCTCAATAGAAGACTCTGATGGTTCTCAAATCAACAAACTTTGAATGCCTTATCTTGAAGAACTAGAAGTCCAATGCACTACCCATTGTACCACAGAGCCAGTAGGCAACCACACACCATGAGCCACACACACTGTGAGACCATACAGTACATTTGGCACAGTAGTCACCACTACAACTGCTTCTCTTTTCTTGGCAGCGCACGTTCTCCAATGGCAACTTACCATCGGCACACAAATGCAGGAGCAACTGTAACAGCACCACATATTCATTAAATGCCTTTACAGGTATGGGATCTGTTATCCAGAATGCTCAGGACCCAAGCCATGCCCAATTTTCAACTATACTACCTAGCAGCCCAGCTATACTACATACAGTACATTGGTGGTACCATCCTGACCCGTACAACCCCAATATGGCATTGCAAGCCACAATAGTGGGATCATTAGAAGGCCTTAAGAACCTACCACACCGAAAGCTCACAGACATGGTTATTCTCCCACCCACCATTACCACACAATATAGAGCCTGGACCCAAAGCTTGAAAATCCTCAAAAAGGACCCCAATTAGGCTTACTCCCAACCTTCCATTATGGGGTAACTCCCATTAAAAAAAACAAAAAACTAAAAGGTTGAACTTGATGGACGTGTGTCTTTTTTCAACATTACTATGTTACTACTATGTCACTATGTTACCTTCCCCAATTTCCAAAACCTGGAGGACTTTCTATATTGCCCAAAACAGGGAATCAAACATCTAGGGGATCTCCTGCAGAGCAGCACCTTCCTTACCTATGAAGCACTTCAAGATAAATGCACCACTCCAAGTGTACCATTATTTAGGTATTTCCAAATTCGCCATACTTTTAAGTCCCAATTAACTGGTATAAAAGCTATTTCCCAGCATGTTCACCTCTGTTCCCCCTCCATTTAACCTAGCACAGGTGAAATGGAAATGTTCCTGAGCTCATTCAAGATGGTTGGGACGAAGCCACTGGAAATATGTACACTAGCTTAATAGCAAAACAAGACAGATTAATCCAATACAAGGTCTTCCACCAGCTCTACATAACCCCCCAAAAACTAAAGAAAATGGTTAAGAGAGAACCATACCCAAAGTCAAACTTACTCATGAATTTGAAGAAATATGGAGTCCCTGGTGGGAGTCAGGACCTGGAGCAGAGCCAATGGAAACTGGGGATGGGGTATAAAGTGTTGCATCTGTAAATTGATATCACCTACCAAATCATGTAAAGTTGTGTTCCCTGTTGTTGTGAAAAAAACAGAGACAAATGTAATTTCAAGTACAGCTGTTTATTGTTTGTTTTGTTACAAAATTAAAAGTAATAAAGTTTACCTTTAAAAGAAAAAAAAAAGAATGCTCAGGACCTGGGGTGTTCCGGGTTAATGGATCTTTCAGTAATTTGGATCTTCATACCTTAAGTCTACTAAAAAATTATATAAACAATTAATAAACCCAATAGGCTGGTTTTGCTTCCAATAAGGAAAAAGTATATCCCAGGTGGGATCAAGTACAAGCTACTATTTTATTATTACAGAGAAAAAGTAAATCATTTTTAAAAATTTGGATTATTTTGATAAAATGGAGTCTATGGAAGATGGATATGGGTTTCCGGATAACGGATCCCATACTTGTATTGCACACTTAGGGCATTACAGCCACATTTCAGCCCAAACAGACCTATCAAGCTGATGGACACACATTAACAACTCATTTGTTATCCTGTTGCGCCATCTAGTGGTTATTAGTGTACAAAACAGTATACAAAGTCATTACAATTTAGAAAGTGCAAAAATGTCCACAAAGGTCTCAATCATACGTGCTCCATATTAGATAAGTGTGAGTGCTTGATTAGATATACATATTAACCACATGTGAAAGTACCCTGGTCTGGTGGAAAATGTTTAAGGAAAATGCTGCCATGAGGGGGGATAGGAGAAGCATAGATACAAGTCTAATTAGTACCAATATGATACAAGTCTAATTAGTACCAATATATCAGTTGCAACACTTTTTAGTTTTAGCAATCTGTCTTTCCTGGTCATGCCTGGTAGCATAATCAATTACCTTTGGGTTAGCTCTCCCCGTCAGTAATACAGAAGAAACACACACCCCCAACATGCATAAGGGTCCCCTCCTCCAATCTTCCCCTGTATTTTGTTTCTTCTGTCAGTAAGTTAGCAGGCTGGGCACTCAATGAGAAATGGGACAGTTGCGAGGTATGATAGAGGTCTATAGAGATGCATTGGCTGGGGATCCCATACAGATGCGGCACAACCTCAGGAAGTATGGAGAAGGGATCTATCACATCTCCCTTGACATGTTCTAAAGATAAGAGCAGTTCGAGAAGCTCTACTCTTCTTCAGGTCAGTTTTCCTAGGCACTTCAGTGAAATTCAAATGCGACAATGCTTTGGAAGTAGCTTACATAAGGAAACAAGGAGGGACTAGCAGTGAATCTTGAATTGTCAAGCGGATTCCTTGAGTAAAGCAGAGTAGTAAATGTGTCCAAAGGTCTTCAATTGGGTTACATCCAAATGGGGTCTTCCTTATCTTTTCCAGAGTCCCATCGCCATCAGCGACAGCAGTGGATGCGCTCTCAGGACTAGACAAACCTCTGAACATATGTCTTTCCCCTATTCCCTTTAATCTTCACTGTGCTGAAGATGATACTTTCCTGCAATCTTGCCGGAGTGGCAGTTCAGGAACCAAGTTACCAATAACGTAGAAGTTATTGAGTCAGGGTCCTCTCCTATACCTGAATCCAGAAACGCTGAACCTTGCGGCCTGGAGGTTGAGAAGTTGAAGTTGAGAGAGCAGGGATGTTCTGAACAATTCATAGAGACAATTTTAAGGCCAGGAAATATTGTCACAGGCTCAAGGGGTTATTTCCTTTGAACCTTCTACTCCTATGATTTTTATCAATCTGGCCTACATTGTGGATTGAGCTTGAGCTCATTGAAGGTCCAGGTTCTTTTGGCCTCATCTGATTTAATGTGAAACCATGCAGATCACAATTTGATCCACAAGTGCTTTTTAATAAAATATAGAACTCGAGTTCCAGAATGATAGTATGCCAAGTGGCTCCCAGTTTGGGCACCCAATCCCTAATTTCAGCAGACCTCCCCACCAACACAGTCAGATGTTGTAGGTCAGAACAATCAGACTAATGTTATAGCACAATTCCATTTAATTTTGTTGTTATTTTGGGCAAGGACAATTTCCCAAAACTATAGGAGCACCACAGTGTGATCTTCCACCGCATCTTTGTTCTATAGAAACTCCCCGAACTAGTACATTATTTTCCACATAGGAAGACAAGCCCAGAGAAACTTACCAATCCACTGAGGAGTCTGAGGTTGTCTAATATTTTGGCAGATAAAACCCACACCCGCACCCAACCTTGATTTTCACGTTCCTTTTATAGACTCACCCTGCCGATGAAGAGCTTGATGCAAACTCACCCACAAATGGGGGTGTGAGGTCGTCCCAAACGTCTTGTGGGTATGTGCGTAGGGCGCAAAGCTGGGGAGGCACCAGGCACATACCTGCTCTGTCACCTACCCCATCTCTCCCCCAGCAGCCGCTTGAATCTTTGTGCGTAAATGCGCTTCTGCCAGTGTCGGACTGGGCCGGCGGGACACCGGGAAAAACCCCGGTGGGCCCCGGGCTCTTGTGGGCCCCGCCGGCCCAGTTCCGCTACTTAGTGGGGCGGCGCGACCCCACTTTGTTTGGGGTCGCGGTAGACTAGAAGGGCTGCGCATGCGCACAAACGCGGCGCCGCGCGGCGCCAACGGCCGCATGCGCACTAGCCGCCTGCAGCACTCCGGAGCGGCAGTGGCGGCTGGAGGGGGCCCTGGGGCAGTAGCCCCGGTGGGCCCCATGCCTCCCAGTCCGACCCTGGCTTCTGCGCACGCGTAATCGAGCTCAATATCAGCCAGCGCCTTGGCCGGCCAAGTTGCCTAGAGCATCTGGCCAGGCTCAGGTGAGACTCAAACCCACAACACCTTGTCTCATGCAACTAGAAGTCCAATGCGCTATCTCTTGCGCCACAGAACCCGGCATATGATGTCTATCATTACCTACATACATAAAGTTCATTAAATTATACTACCATTTACAGGTATATAGTGAACTTGAGTGAAAAATGTGAGCATGCTCATTGGCATCCAGTTCAGGCATGTAGTCTCCAAATTGGTAAATCTATAGGAGCGCCACAGTGTGATCTTCTTCTGCTTCTTTGTTCTTCAGTAAAATGCTGAAATTAAACAAAATATCCAGTCTTTCACTCTATTGTGCATGTGCTGGCCAGAGCCATCAAAGAATAAAGAAGTGGAAGAAGATGATCGCTTTGTGGTGAAAAAACCCAGCTTTGTCACACAATGCCAGACTGAAATGGCCCAACTAAGAAAACAGAATTGAAGCTAATCACTAGAGGAAACAGGGCCAGACATATGGAAAGGCAGTGCAGCTATAAGGAGAAGCCAAATCTGGTGGGACTAGAACCAACATCCTTTGAAAGCCTTAGCATGACCATCTAAAAGTCCAAGACATTATCCATTATGCCACAGAGCCAGCCGTTTGCCAATCACACACACCCACTGTGAGATCATATAGTACATCACTCTTTCACCAACAATTATTTATTTTCCAGGTTCAATTGTATGGTCATGGGCACACGGGCTGTAGGCTCCGCTACTCTCAGCCTGCTTGAATCTAATTCAGATCATGAGAGATTGGGCATGGAGCAGATCCGCTTCTCGCAGCCTTCAAAAATGTGCTGAGATGGTAGCAAGGTGATGATATAGAAACACCCAAACTGGGGCCGTTCTTTCCCCCGAAAAGGAGCACCAGCCCACAGAAAAACTTTCACTGCCAGTAAAATGATTAATGGTGTGCTCCCGTGCAATGGCTCAGGAAGGGGCAAGAATCAAACTCACACCCTAAGGAAACATTCCACTTTGGAGACTAACACACTTCCCAATGTACCACAGAGAAACCAGCAGAATGGCCAAGTATAGCATAACTAACATTTCAGCTAGAATTATCACTATCAGGTTAGATTATCACTATGAGGGACATAGAACATACACCTTTGAATTACTTGTATTAAATATATTAAAGACTAACATACTGTTCATTGAGTGTAACAGCAGAATATACTACTATGTCTAGATACAAAGACTGACTTATCTCCACCACAGTCTCAATAGAAGACTCTGATGGTTCTCAAACCAACAACCTTCAAATGCCTTATCTTGAAGAACTAGAAGTGCAATGCACTATCCATTGTGCCACAGAGCCAGTAGGCAACCACACACCATGAGCCACACACACTGTGAGACCATACAGTACATTTGGTACAGTAGTCACCACTACAACTGCTTCTCTTTTCTTGGCAGCGCACGTTCCCCAATGGCAACTTACCATCGGCACACAAATGCAGGAGCAACTGTAACAGCACCACATATTCATTAAATGCCTGTACAGGTATGGGATCTGTTATCCAGAATGCTCAGGACCTGAGGTATTCTGGATAATGGATCTTTCTGTAATTTGGGTGCTCATACATTTTACTAGAAAATCATACAAACATTAAATAAACCCAACAGACTGGTTTTGCTTCCAATAAGGAGTAATTATATCTTTGATGGGATCAAGTACAAGCTACTGTTTTATTATTACAGAGAAAAAGGAAATCATTTTTTAAAAAATGTATTATTTGGATAAATTGGAATATGGGAGATGATCTACCCGGATAATAGGTTTCCGCATAACAGATCCCATACCTGTATTGCATAGTAGGGCATTACAGCAACATTTCAGACCATCCGGCTCTATCAAGCTGATGGACACACATTAACAACGATTTGTTATCCTGTTGCGCCATCTAGTGGTTATTAGTGTACAAAACAGTATACAAACCATCCACTTTGAAGGCTAACATACTTCCCACTGTGCCACAGAAAAATTGGCAGAATGAACAAGTATAATGTGTTATCCATTGTGCCACAGAGCCAGCCATTTGCCAATCGCACAAACCCACTGTCTAATATTTTGGCAGCCCCCATAAAACTATCAATGGCGCACTCCTGTCAATGGCTCTGGAAGGGGGCTCACATATAGACCATTGACTAACATGTCAGGTTTTATCTGGATTGGGCATTCAAAAGCTGACTCTGGTGGGACTCGAACCCACAACCTTTGAATAACTTGTCACAAGCAACTAGAAGTCCAATGCGCTATCCATTGCGCCACAGAGCCTGGCACATAATGTGTGTCATCACTTACATACATACAGTTCATTAAATTATACTACCAGTTACATGTATTATTTCATAAAATAGTGAACTTGACTGAAAGATGAGAGTGTGCTCAGCCGCACCCAGTTCAGGCATGTAGTCCCCAAATTGGTACATCTATAGGAGCACCACAGTGTGATCTTCCACCGCATCTTTGTTCTATAGAAACTCCCCGAACTAGTACATTATTTTCCACATAGGAAGACAAGCCCAAAGAGAAACTTACCAATCCACTGAGGTTGTCTAATATTTTGGCAGCCCCCCATTAAACTATCCATGGTGCACTGTCAAATGGCTCTGGAAGGGGCCTCACATTAGTGATGTGCGGGTCAGATAATACCCAATCCACACCCACCCTCAACTTTCACGTTAGAAAGACCCACCCTGACGATGAAGAGCTTGATGCAAACCTGCCGGCAAATGGGGGTGCGAGGTCAGCCCAAACTCAACCAGCCGAAGGGTTTTGCAGGTATGTGCACAGGGTGCAAAGCGGGGTCGGCGCCAGGCACATACCTGCCCCCTACCCCATTTCTGGTCCCATCCCTCCCCAGCAGCCACTTGAATCTTTGTGCGTAAATGCGCTTCTGCTCACGAGCACAGTCTGCGCATGTGTAATCAAACTCAATATTTGCCAGCGCTGCCACAGGCCAAGTTGCCTAGGGTGCCTGTCCAGGCTCAGGTGAGACTCGAACCCACAACACCTTGTCTCATGCAACTAGAAGACCAATGCGCTATCTCTTGCGCCACAGAGCCTGGCATATGACGTCTATCATTACCTACAAGTTCATTAAATTAAACTACCATTTACAGGTAAATAGTGAACTTGAGTGAAAAATGTGAGCATGCTCATTGGCATCCAGTTCGGGCATGTAGTCCCCAAATTGGTAAATCTATAGGAGCGCCACAGTGTGATTTTCTGCCGCCTCTTCGTTCTTCACACCAGGTTTGCATGCTCAGTAAAGTAAAAAGTCGAAAATAAAAGGAAATATCCATTTTTTTCACTCTACTGTGCATGTGCTGGCCCGGGCCATCAAAGAATGAAGAAGTGGAAGAAGTTGATCGCTTTGTGGTGCTCCAAAAACCCAGCTTTGTTACACAATACCAGACCAATCTATCGATAGTGCACTGTCAAATGGCTCAAGAAGGGGCTCACATATGGATCAATGACTAACAAGTTAGATTTTATCTGGATTGGGCATTCAAAATTTGACTATGGTGAAACTCGAACCCACTATCTTTGAATATCTTAGCATGATCACCTAGAAGCCCAATGGGCTAGCCATTGAGCCACAGAGCCAGCCAATTACCCTTTGCACATGCCCACTGTGAGATCATATAGTACATCAGTCTTCCACCAACAAATACTTGTTTTGTCACCAGCATGCACAATAGAGAAAAAGTTTTACCTTAACTCACAGACAGGTGTGAGTGTACGGCTATGGGCACACGGAGCTGTAGGCTCCACTACTCTCAGTCTGATTAAATCTAATTCAGATAGGGGTTGAAAAAAATACCAGCCTTCCTATATATTTATTTTTTTTCCCTAAGATCAACCACCATTTTTATCGGCAAGGCCAGTAAAATACCGGCCAGGTGGCAACCCTAAATTCGGATCAACTGAAATGGGGCATGGAGCAGATCCACTTCTCACAGCCTGCAAAAAATACACATGTTGAGAGCAGTGGAGCCATTAAAAACCTTAGTTTGATCAACTAGAAGTCCAATAAAACAGTCACTGTACCACAAAGGCACCAGCATAGTCACAACCCACACACACTGTCAGACAGTACATTACATCACACTTTCAGCAAAAACATGAAAGCAGACATTTTTGGACCTCCGCATAAATAGAGATGGGGCACAAAGCAGACCCATTTCTTTAAGCCGACATACACAAGTGTAATCAGGACATCAGTTGAACTGCTTTTTAGTTTTGTCCATGTTGCACTTAGGAAGGGGCCTCACATATTGATCTCCTATGATTAACAAGCTGGGTATTACCTCTATTAGTTGACTGGTGGGACTTGAATGCTCAACCTTTGAAAAACTTGATTGACTATTTGTCCAATGCTCAACCCATTGTACCACAGAGCCAGGGAACCTAAAAGCTTTACACTCACACATGCTGAGAGACAGTACAGTACATCACACTTATACCTACAAATGTTTTGTCAGAATTCAAGCTCCAAACTGCTAGTGGCACCCAGTTTGGACACACAACCCCCCAATTTTAACAGCCTCCCCACCAACAGAGCTTACCTAAACTTCTAAAATCTCTTATTCATAGGGGTGTGGAAAAATATTAGGCACCCCTAGTGAATTGAATCTCTAAGTTTTCTTCCCCAGGTCAGTGATGGTTTTAAGGGACGTTTTGCACCACTATCATTCTGACCTTTCCTAGGCCTCCCACGGCACAAATAGACTCGACCATAGAGTAAAAATTTAGTGACTCAAAGAATGGGATCTCTTACCTTGTTTTCTAGAAGACCAGGGCACGTTCCATTGTAGCACAGAGCTGCTTGCTGCAAGATAAATAGAATACTAAAGTCAGGCAAAATCTAAAGGACCAAAAAGTTACTCTGCCCAATGGTACCCAATGGTATAGTGAGTTATCAAGATTCACACAGTCCCACTGAGACCAGACAACTAAGGACACAGAATACAAGTTGATGACTAAGGAAAAGGGTCCCATACATAGAGGAAAGCAGGGCCATCGGGGGGACATCATACACAAGTCTAATCAGGACATCAGTTGGAAAGCTTTTTAGTTCTGGCCACTCAAAAACTGACTCTGGTGGGACTTAAACACACAAGCTTTGAATCCCTTAAGCTTAATTAACTAGAAGTCTAATGCGCTATCCATTGCACCACAGAGCAATCAAGATATTTTGCAATGCTTTTTAGTTTTGAGAATCTGCCTATGGACCACTCAAAAGCTGACTTTGGTGGGACTCAAGCCCACAACCTTTGAATTCCTTAGTTTAATTAACTAGAAGGTCAATGCACTATCCATTGTGCCACAGAGTCTGTAAGTCACAGTGTGGTATCTGCTTCCAGCCCTCTATTATGGCCCCAGGATCCAAACACAAAAAGCGGGTACAGTACATAACACTTCTACTTACAAGTAATGTCTCATAAAAAAAGAGCTCCAAAATATTATCATGCTCAGTGGCACCCAGTTTGGCCATGCAATTCCCAATTTGGTTCATCTGTAGGAGCACCACAGAGTGAGCTTCTTCTGCTTCTTCATTCTTCATGCCGTGGGCATTCATGTAGTAAAGTGAAAAGCCAAACTTAAAGCAAAAACCCAGCCTTTTAATTGGAAGAAGATGGTCCCTTTGTGGTTCTCCTAGAGAAGAACTCTGGGGTGGTGCAGTTTTAGCAAACAGGAGCACCTACCCAGGGTATAAGGAAAGTGATTACAACCAGATTCTTACCCTTGGATATATAAATTGCACTAAATATATTAAAGACTAACATACTGCTGACATATGGACCAGTGATTAACAAGTTGGAATTTTATCTCCACCCCAGTCTCAAAAGCTGAGTGTGGTAGGTCTTGAATCCACAACCTTTGAATACCTTAGCTTGATCAACTCAGAAGCCATTGCACTACCCATTGTGCCACAGAGCCAGTAGGCAACTACACACCATGAGCCACACACACTGTGAGACCATACAGTACATTTGGTACAGTAGTCACCACTACAACTGCTTCTCTTTTCTTGGCAGCGCACGTTCCCCAATGGCAACTTACCATCGGCACACAAATGCAGGAGCAACTGTAACAGCACCACATATTCATTAAATGCCTTTACAGGAATGGGACCTGTTATCCAGAATGCTCAGGACCATGGATGTTCCAGATAATGGATCTTTCCATAATTTGGATCTTCATACTGTAAAGTCTACTAGAAAATCATGTAAACATTAAATAAAACCAATAGGCTGGTTTTGCTTCCAATAAGGATTAATTATATCTTAGTGTTTTATTATTACAGAGAAAAGGCAAATCATTAAAAAAAAATGGATTATTAGGATAAAATAGAGTCCATGGGAGATAATCTATGAGGACAATGGGTTTCCAGATCCCATACCTGTATTGAACACTTTCAGCAACATGTCAGGCCATAGGGCTTTTTCAAGCTGACAAACCACATTAACAATCCATTTGTTATCCTGTTGCGCCATCTAGTGGTTATTAGTGTACAAAACATTATACAAAGTCATTACAATTTAGAAAGGTCTCAAACATACGTGCTCCATATTAGAAAAGTGTGAGTGCTTGATTAGATATCCATATTAAACACATCTGAAAGTACCCAGTCCGGTGAAAAATATTTAAGGAATACGGCTGCAATGAAAGGGGATCGTAAAGGATCCGATTACCGTGTGCAGTTCTTGCTGGTTCTCTCCACCTGAAGCTCCGCCGATAGCCTAGTTGTGCGGAGACCCCATGTGGCAGGGTTTTTTCTTGTTGATGCGCATATTATCTTCAGCAGTGACGTCATTGGCACGCTTTTTGAAAGCAGCTATTTGCCTCGGCGTCCTTGCCCTAAAGCGCGCTTCATTCAGCATGGATCCAGCTACCGGTAGATGTGCCACCTCCAAATCATCTGGGTGAGAGCCTTGCCAGCTGCCTATGTTTTCTTATTAAAGGCATCCAGACCCGGATTTGTGGAAAGGCCACCTAGGCCCGGACCTAGGGCGGCAGGATTTTTGGGGGGCGGCATGCTGCCCAACCACACCCACATTGGTTCAAAAACACCGGGGATGCGCTGGAGATACAATACCTTTTTTTAATTCCCATGCGCCAATCCCCATTGCTCCAGTCCAGATGATGAAAATTTGCACAGATAAAGGGGAGGGGACAGGGGCGATGAACGGCAGTGGGCCTAGGGGCGCCCACTATGTAAATCCGGTACTGATGACATCTACGAAAAGAGCTTAGTACTCAATTTCTCTATTTGCAGTGACTCTGTCCCTGCTAATAAATCTTGGAGTAGGAAACACCATAGAAGGGAGGAGAGTACAGAAGTCAGACTCTGCAGAGCATGTGACAACCCAGCGATAAAAAAACCCAGAAAATTATGTCAGCCATGATTTCAAGATTATGCCTCGTATGATAAGGACAGTCAGTCTTCTGTTACTCAGCAGGATGTGTCTGCTCCTTCAGTTCCCCTTAATCAAGAGATTATTATGCTATGGATTAAGGAGGCAGTGTCTAAAATCTTGATACAGCCAACAACTTCTAAGGAGCCTAGTGCCTCTATATCTCCATGGGGGAAAGATCTCTCCAAGATTCTCCAAGGTCCTAGAAGTACTTATCGCTCAGCTGAGGTTGCAGGGGATAGAAGTGTAACATTACCTGGATGACCTCTTGATTGTTGCAAGAAATCTGAAGGTTTTAAGGGAGCATGTTGCTCAGGTGAAAACAACTCTTCATTGTTTCAGATGGATCCTCAATGAGGAAAGAGTCATTTGATCCCCACTCAGAAGATGGTGTACCTGTGGGCTAGGTCTGGTTACTCTTTCACCTCAGAGACAAAACGTTGAGGACTTTCACCTTTATCCAGGCAAGAGAGCTCATGAGTTTTCTAGGATTACTGACATCCACCATAGGTCTGGTGAAGTGGGCGAGATGGAGGATGAGACCTATTCAGAAGTGGTCCCTTGCCCATGGGGACAGATATTGCAGGGATTGGAACCAGAAATGTGTTTACCTCTGAATTTCAAAATCTGGGGGTTTTTTCATGGAAAAACAGACTAGACATTGGCTGAGGAAACCCATACATATGGGGCACAAGCTCAGGGAGTATGGAGAAGGGATCTATTCCATCTCCCTTCAAATATTCTAGAGCTAAGAGCAGTTTGAGAAGCTCTAATCTCCTTCAGGTCAGTTCTCCTAGGTACTTCTGTGAAGATCAGATCCGACAATGCTTCGGCAGTAACTTACATAAGGAAATAAGGAGGGACTGGCAGTGCCAGGCTCCTGAATGAGACTCTCCCAATCATCATGTGGGCTCAATCCCATCTCCTAGATATTACTGCCGTCTTGATTTATCAAGCAGATATCTTGGGCAGGGGCATTTCGAGCAAAGCGGAGTGTGAACTGTGTCCTAAGGTCTTCAATTGGGTTACATCCAAATGGTGTCTTCCTCTTGTGGACTTGGCCTCAGAGCAGAATTTCAAAATCCAGACCTTTTCCAGAGTCCCATCACCATCAGCGATGGCTGTAGATTTGCTCTCTCAGGACTGGACAAACCTCTGGGCATATGGGTTTCCCCCATTCCCTTTAATCTTCAGGGTGCTAAAGAATATACTTTTATCTCAGATGGAGGTGACTGCAATCTTGCCGGATTGGCCTCTGAAGTTCCCAAAATGTTATTTTTGGCAAGGCCCAAAGAGTTAGCAGTGTTACATAATTCCAAATATCCCAAAAATAGACAACCAAATGGCTGCCCACTTATTCACCAATGATCACATTATCTGAGAATTCACATCCACAACTTTTGACAACCTTACTTTAACTTCTGGAGGTCCTGTGGCTCAGAGCCTTATAGATGAAGAGACAGAATGAATATAAAGACCAATCCAGGGTGACTGAAACCATGGAACATCTTACCTTGTTTTGTAGAAGACCAAGGTACATTCCATCATAGCACAGAGCCAGCTTGCTGCAAGATAAATAGACAACTCAAATCAGGCAAAATCTAAGGACCAAAAAGTTACTCTGCTATATTGTTTCATCAAATACATACTCAAAATAAAATGTACAAACAGTTTCAAATAGAGAATTCTGCCAATTCACACAAACCCTAAGTGAAACAACCCACTAAGAACACAAATTAGAAGCTGATCACTAGGAGAAAGAAGGGCTTACAAAGAGGAAAGCGCTGTCACCATCAGGGGGGCAGGTGGGAGTCATGTCAGGGACATTATACACAAGGTACTACTATAGAATCAAACCCACAACCTTTGAATAACATATGAGAAGCAACTAGAAGTCCATTGCGCTAACCATTGTGTCACGGAGCAAAGAACATAACACTATTACCTACTTACGTACAATTCATTAAATTATACTACCATTTACAGGTATTATTTCATAAAATATTGAACATGACTGAAAAATGGCACCGAGTTCAGGCATGTAGTCCCCAAATTGGTACATCTATAGGAGCACCACAGTGTAATCTTCTTCTGCTTCTTTGTTCTTCACAACAGGTTTGCATTCTCAGTAAAGTAAAAAGCCGAAATTATAAGTAATATCCAGTTTTTTCACTCCACTGTGTATGTGTTGGCCCGGGCCAAGAATGAAGAAGTTTAAGAAGATGATCGTTTTGTGGTGCTCCTATAACAAAGCTTTGTCACACAATACCAGAGATCACTAGAGGAAAGACCAGACACAGGGGAAGGCAGTGCCACTATAATGAGGAGAGACAGAAGGGAATCCTGTAAGGGAACTCATACACAAATATAATGAGAACAACAGCTTTTTCGTTTTTGCAATTTATCAATGGTGCACTTCTGTCAAATGGCGGCTCACATATGGACCAATGACTAACAAGTTAGGTTCTATCTGGATTGGGCATTCAAAGGCTGACATGGGTGGGACTTGATCACAACTAGAAGTCCAACGCACTTTTGTCCATCTGTCTTTGGTGCGCTCAGGAAGGGTCTTCACATATTGACCTCCTATGATTAACAAGCTGGGTATTACCTCTATCAGAGAATCAAAAGATGACTCTGGTGTGAATCAAACCCTCATCTTTTGAATACATTGCCCAACTAGATGTCCAACATGCTATCCATTGCACCACTGACCCTAAGAGCTCTAACACCCACACATGCTGAGAGACAGTACAGTATATAACACTTCCACCTACAAATGTTTTATCAGAACTCAAGCTCCAAAATGCCAGTTTGGACATACAACCCCCCAATTTTAACAGCCTCCCCACCAACAGAGCTTACCTAAACTTCTAAAATCTCTTGTTCATAAAGGCGTGGAAAAACATTAGGCACCCGCAGTGAACTGAATCTCTACAGTTTCTACAGCAGCTTTGCACCACCATCATTCTTACCTTTTTCTAGGCCTCCCACGTCACAAAACAGACTCGACCATAGAGTGAAGAGTTTAGAGTGACTCATATTATCTTGTTTTCTAGAAGAACAAGGCACGTTCCATTGTAGCACAGAGCTGCTTGCTGTAAGATAAATAGAATACTAAAGTCAGGCAAAATCTAAAGGACCAAAAAGTTACTCTGCCCAATGGTACCCAATGGTATAGTGAGTTATCAAGATTCACACAGTCCCACTGAGACCAGACAACTAAGGACACAGAATACAAGTTGATGACTAAGGAAAAGGGTCCCATACATAGAGGAAAGCAGGGCCATCGGGGGGACATCATACACAAGTCTAATCAGGACATCAGTTGGAAAGCTTTTTAGTTCTGGCAAACTGTCTATGGTGCACTCTTGTCAAATGGTTGAGAAAGGGACTCACATATGGACCAGTGATTAACAAGTTAGAATTTTATCTCCACCCCAGCCTCAAAAGCTGACTCTGGTGGGACTCAAACCTAAAACATTAGAATACCTTAGCTTGATCAACTAGAAGTCCAATGCACTACCCATTGTGCCACAGAGCCAGTAGGCAACCACACACCATGAGCCACACACACTGTGAGACCATACAGTACATTTGGTACAGTAGTCACCATTACAACTGCTTCTCTTTTCTTGGCAGTGCACGTTCCCCAATGGCAACTTACCATAGGCACACAAATACATACCTCCCAACATTTCGGAAGTAAAAAGAGGGACAAAAAAAAATTTTTCCGCACGTAGCGCAGCAATTTTTTTGACCACACCCCTTTCTGTGGCCACACCCCCTAATTACCATGTTTGTTTTACAAAATTTGGCAGGTTATTAAAAGTTTGAAAATATTTCTCCTTATCTAAACTGTGTTTTTGTGTCTCAAAATTGTTACAAAGTATCGTATTTGCACCTGTTAGGTGTTCTGGGCTCTCTGCTAAAAGCCAATTAAGTGAGAAACTTTGTTTCTTTTTCTGGCTGTTCAGTGCAGAGAAAAGAGGGACTTTCCAGTACAAATGAGGGACAGCGGGTTGAGCAGTAAAAAGAGGGACTGTCCCTCCGAAAAAGGGACAGTTGGGAGGTATGCAAATGCAGGAGTAACTGTAACAGCACCACATATTCATTAAATGCCTTTACAGGTATGGGATCTGTTATCCAGAATGCTCAGGCTCAGGATAATGGATCTTTCTTTAAGTTTATACCTTAAGGCTACTAGAAAATCATGTAAACATTAGATAAACCCAATAGGCTGGTTTTGCCTCCAATATTGTATCTTAGTCGGGATCCAGGTACTGTTTTATTATTACAAAGAAAAAGTAAATTATTTTTAAAAATTTGGATTATTTGGATAAAATGCAGTCTATGGGAGATGAGCTTTCTGGATAATGGGTTTGCAGATAACGGATCCCATTCCTGTATTGCACACTTAGGACATTACAGGAACATTTCAGACCATACGGCCCTATCAAGCTAAGGGATGCGCATTAATAACCCATTTGTTATCCTGTTGCACCATCTAGTGGTTATTAGTGTACAAAACAGTATACAAAGTCATTACAATTTAGAAAGTGCAAAAATGTTCACAAAGGTCTCAAACATACGTGCTCCATATTAGAAAAGTGTGAGTGCTTGATATTAGATATACATATTAAACACATGTGAAAGTACCCTGGTCTGGTGGAAAACATTTAAGGAAAACGGCTGCCATAAGGGGGGGAGCACATATACAAGTCTAATCGGTACCAATACATCAGTTGCAACACTTTTTAGTTTTGCAAATCTGTCTTTCCTGGTCATCCCCGGCAGCATAATCAATTACCTTTGGGTTAGCTCTCCCCGTCAGTAATACAGAAGAAACACACGCCACCAACATGTATAGAGTTCCCCTTCTCTAATCCTCCACATCAGGGTCGGATTGGGCCAGATCCGTGATTTGCAGACTCCTTCCTACCGCGTCCATGGGAAAAACCTGCATTGCATCGGCAGTGTGGCAGGAGGGGTGCACACATGGTCGGATGCGTGGTGCCGCAGTGGGGCTGGGCCCCCAAGTCCGACACTGCTCCCTGCGTTTTGTTTCTTCTATCAGTAAGTTTGCAGACTGGGCACTCCCCAATCCCAAAGGATCCGATTAACGGGTGCAGTTCTTGCTGACTCACTCGGCCTAGTTTTGTAGAGACCCCATGCGGCAGGGTTTTTTCTTGTTGGTGCGCATATTAGCTTCGGCAGTGACATCATTATGCACTTTTTGAATTTAAAGCAGCCATTTGCCTCAGCGTACGTGCCCAAGAGCACGCTTGATTCAGTATGCATCCGGCTGCCAGTAGATGTGCCGCCTCCAAATCATCTGGGTGAGAGCCTTGCCAGCTACCTATGTTTTCTTATTAAGAAGATAGATAGTAAAACTTAGGTCAGGTGCAGGCAGCTGCCAAAAGTGCCCAGGCCCCAGCCAGGAGGACAGACAGCTTCTTCAGTATGACTTTGAGCGCTCCCCTCTAGGCGCACGCACAGCAGATCCTCTCTGCGGCTGTCCATTGCTCCAACGCTTCACGTGACGTCTCGCGTCAACGCGATAGTAAGCATGGAAGGCACCAACTCACGCTCCAGGATGGGGGAGCGCTTAGCCTTTCACAATTTTGACAGGCTAAAACTAACCCCAGAGGGAGTTTGCCACATGCGATTTTTATAAATGAATGCTGTTAATAAAGGCCAACATCTGCCAAGTAAAGTGAATAGTAAAAAATTAAAAAAAAAATTAAAAAAATACCTTTTGCCCTGAGAAGTGTGCCCCCCAGTGATTGCACCCTAGGTGGTTGCCTACCCTGCCTACCCCTTGGCCCGGCCCTAAGTACTAATCACTCAGCTGAGGTTGCAGGGGATAGAAGTGTACTATTACCTGGATGACCTCTTGATTGTTGCAAGAAATCTGAAGGTTTTAAGGGAGCATGTTGCTCAGGTGCTGCTTAGGCAGTAACTTACATAAGGAAACAAGGAGGGACTGGCAGTGCCAGGCTCCTGAATGAGACTCTCCCAATCATCATGTGGGCTCAATCCCATCTCCTAGATATTACTGCAGTTCACATTCCAGGGGTCTTGAATCGTCAAGCGGATGCCTTGAGCAGGGGTGTTCCGAGCAAAGTGGGGTGGCAACTGAGTCTGAAGGTCTTCAATTGGATGACGTCCAAATGTGATCTTCCCCTTGTGGACTTGATGGCATCAGAGAAAATTTTAAAAATCCAGACCTTTTCCAGAGTCCCATCAGCGACGGCAGTGGATGTGGTCTCTCAGGACTGGACAAACCTCTGGACGACCCAACACCACCCTCCCTCCACACGTGTCTATCTTCTGGGCTCCTTTTATAAACCTGCGCTGAGGACGCCTCAAAAGGGGCGGGGCAAGCAGGCGCGTGGCTATAAAAGTGGAAATCGCCAACTGCCCTGCGCACCAATGCTGGACATTACCTCTGTCAGACAGTGTTTCTGGTGGGACTCAAACCCATAACCTTGAAATAACTTGATCATAGAAGTCCAATGTGCTCTCCATTGTACCACAGAGCCAGCGTCTGCTTGAACATTGCAGTCCTGGCTTAGGAAGGGGCTCAGATATGAACCAATGATTAAACATGGTTAGAGTTTAACTCTAGGGGGATTTGATCACACAGCTTTGTATAACTTGCTCTAACTATATTAATGGCAAACATACTGTTTGTTGAGTGTAACAGCAAGTTATACAATAAATAACTAGAAACAAAGTCTGCCTCAGGCAGGAATCAAACTCACAACCTAAGGAACCTTATATCTTGAAGGCTAACGTACTAGCCAATGTGCCACAGAAACTCCAGAAGACAAGCCACTTTTATAGCAACACTTCAGCTACAATTTTTGTTTATGCACCAAATACAGACTGAGAATAAATTGTGCAACATATAAAGCTACAGACACATAATTCTGCCAGTTTACACCCAACTTGAGCAATGTAGAGTGAGATATCAAGATTCACACAATCCCTGACTGAACCAGACAACTAAGGTGGCCATACACTATAAGATCTGCTCGTTTGGAGACATTGCCAAACGAGCGGATCATTTCCCCGATATGCCACTAATGGCAGGGCTATATCGCGGGTAATCTGAACGTTCGGCCCTATGGCTTAACGATCGGATTACGACGAGTGCAATGGGCTCCGACGCGTCATGTCCAGATATCGATCGGAAAGACCCGTCAGAAGCCTCCATACACGGGCAGATTAGCTGTCAAATTGGTCTAAACGACCGATATCGGCAGCATTATCTGCCCGTGTATGGCCACCTAAAGAAGACAAAATACAAGCTGAACACTAGTAAAAAGAGGTCCATACATAGAGGAACATTGAGCCCCATCAGGGAGACAGGTGGGACCCCTGGTAGGGACGTCATACACAAGTCTAATCAGGACATATATTGTAATGCTTTTTAGTTTTGACAATCTGCCAATGGGGTACTCAAAAGATGACTCTGGTGGGACTCGAACCAACAATCATTGAACGCCTTAGCTTAATTAACTAGAAGTCTAATGGGCTGGCCATTGCGCCACAGAGCCAGTAGGCAACCACACACCATGAGCCACACACACTGTGAGACCATACAGTACATTTGGTACAGTAGTCACCACTACAACTGCTTCTCTTTTCTTGGCAGCGCACGTTCCCCAATGGCAACTTACCATCAGCAAGTTTTGCTTCCAATAAGGAGTTATTATATCTTAGTTGGGATCAGGTACTTATTATTACAGAGAAAAAGGAAATCATTTTTAAAAAATTTGGATTGTTTGGATAATATTGTCTATGGGAGATGATCTTTCTGGATAATGGGTTTACAGATAAGATCCCATACCTGTATTGCACACTTAGAGCTTTTCAGTAACATTTCAGACCATACAGACCTATCAAGCTGATGGACACACATTAACAACCCATTTGTTATCCTATTGCGCCATCTAGTGGTTATTAGTGTACAAAACAGTATACAAAGTCATTACAATTTAGAAAGTGCAAAAATGTCCACAAAGGTCTCAAACATACGTGCCGGACCAGACTTACCCTTCTTGCCCCCTAGGCCCAGCTACTGTGCCGCCCCCCTCCCCATATTACTCAGCAGACAGCACAGAACAATTATTATTATTTATATAATTAATTAATACATTAAATAACTGTTTAACCTAGCAACTGTAAGAAGTTCTGCTGCCTGTTGTGGCTGCTCTGCCTGCGCTTTTGCCTGCCCGGTTGCAGTTGCAGGCTGCTAGCCAAATTCATATGCACTCCTCCTGTGCTATTGGACTGTGCATGGCTCAGTCTAGCTGCTAATCAGGCTGGCGCGTGCAGAGTGACATCACAATGATGCTTGCATGCGTTGTCACGTGATGACGTCACGGCCCCGGACAAGACATTTGCACCGCTACAGGAGCCCAGGTTAGGGTGGCTCCATGGCAGTACCAATGCCTTCAATAAAAAGTGTTCTTACACATTCACATACAGAACAAGAGCTGAGCTGCAGCGGGTCAATGCGGGGGCTCTGTTTTGGCTTTTACTATACGATATATAGATGTTAGAGGCGTCTGCTTGCCTCCCCAAAACATCTTGCCGCCCTAGGCCTGGGCCTTTGTGGACTCTCCCCAAATCCGGGCCTATATAAATGCTCCATATTAGAAAAGTGTGAGTGCTTGATTAGATATCCATATTAAACACATCTGAAAGTTCCCTGGTCTGGTGGAAAATGTTTAAGGAAAACGGCTGCCATGAGGGGGGGAGGGGGGGATGGGGGGAGCACATATACAAGTCTAATCAGTACCAATACACCCACTGTGAGACAGTACATTGCAATTGGTTTTCATTTTTTATTCTTGGTTTTTGAGTTATTTAGCTTTTTATGAAGCAGCTCTCCTGTTTGCAAATTTAGCAATCTGGTTGCTAGGATCCGTATTACCCTAGTAACCATGCATTGCTTTAAATAAGAGACTGGAACAGGAGAGGGACTGGAGAAAAAGATGAGAAATAAAAAGTAACAATAACAATAAATGTGTAACCTTAAAGAGCATTGGTTTTTTTTAGATGGGGTCGGTGACCCCCATTTAAAAGCTAGAAAGAGTCAGAAGAAGGCAAATCGTTCTAAAACTATAAAAAAGAAATAATGAAGGCCAATTGAAAAGTTGCTTACAATTGACCATTCTATAACATACTAAAAGTTAATTTAACGGTGAACCACCCATTTAACCCAACTTCATGGTTAGATTATCACTATGAGGGAATTAGAACATACACCTTTGAATTACTTGTATTAAATATATAAAAGACTAAAATACTGTTCATTGAGTGTAACAGCAGGATATAATACTATGTCTTGATACAAAGACTGACTTAAGCAAGAATCAAACTCAACCTAAGAAAACCTTCAACTTTGAAGACTAACACACTAGTCATTGTGTCACAGATATACCAGCCGAAAAAGAAAGTATAGCATAACTAATATTTCAGCTACAATTATTGTTGCATGAAGTAACTGCTCGGCGCACCTGCGTGTAGGCGCTGCTCGCCGCTTCTCAGTGAAAGGTGCCGTGCGCATGCGCAGATCACGTATTGTCAAATACGATGGGGACAGGCCCGGCGGGGACCCATCGGGTTTTTTTCATGGTATCCGGCCAGCCAGTCCGACACTGAACTCTTGTCAAATGGCTGAGAAAGGGACTCACATATGGACCAGTGATTAATAAGTTGGAATTTTATCTCCACCCCAGTCTCAAAAGCCAAATCTGGTGGGACTCAAACCCACAACCTTTGAATACCTGAGCTCGACCAACTCAATGTCTAATGCACTAACCATTGTACCACAGAGCCAGTAGGCAACCACAAACCATGAGCCACACACACTGTGAGACCATACAGTACATTTGGTACAGTAGTCACCAATACAACTGCTTCTCTTTTCTTGGCAGCGCACGTTCCCCAATGGCAACTTACCATCGGCACACAAATGCAGGAGCAACTGTAACAGCACCACATATTCATTAAATGCCTTTACAGGTATGGGATCTGTTATGCAGAATGCTCAGGACCTGGGGTGTTCCAGATAATGGATCTTTCTGTAATTTGGATCTTCATACCTTAAGTCTACTAGAAAATCATGTAAACATTAAATAAACCCAATAGACTGGTTTTGCTTCCAATAAGGATTAATTATATCTTAGTTGGTATCAAGTACAGGGGCGTAACTACAGAGGAAGCAGACCCTGCAGCTGCAGGGGGGCCCAGGAGATATAGGGGCCCCATGAGGCCCTAATTAATGAGCAATTTCAAAATATATTGGTAAAAAAGGGCAACTTGTGGTTATGTTGGGGGCCATAAAATGAATTTGCTATGGGGCCCAGTAACATCTAGTTACACCACTGATCAAGTACAAGCTAGTGTTTTATTATTACAGAGAAAAAGGAAATCATTTTTAAAATTTTTGATTATTTGGATAAAATTGAGTCTATGGGAGATGATCTTTGAGGATAATGTGTTTACAGATAACAGATCCCATTCCTGTATTGCACACTTAGGACATTACAGCAACATTTCAGACCATACGGCCCTATCAAGCTGATGGATGCACATTAACAACCCATTTGTTATCCTGTTGCGCCATCTAGAGGTTATTAGTGTACAAAACAGTATACAAAGTCATTACAATTTAGAAAGTGCAAAAATGTCCACAAAGGTCTCAAACATACATGCTCCATATTAGAAAAGTGTGAGTGTTTGATTAGATATACATATTAAACACATCTGAAAGTAACCTGGTCCGGTGGAAAATGTTTAAGGAAAACGAATGTCATGAGGGGGGATGGGGGGGAGCACATATACAAGTCTAATCAGTAGCCACTGTGAGACATTATGGCACATCACATTTCCATCTACAATCACATCCTGATTTTGCTTTTTCCATTGGAAGGGGGGGGGAGCTAAATACGGAAAAACCATGGGGTACGTAAAATCAGACCTTTCCTGTAAAAATTTTCTAAACTGCAAGAAAGAGACTTAAAATTTGGGAAAAACTAACATTTGCAGGGGATAAACAAAATGTTATAGCAACACTTCAGCTACAATTATTGTTGCATGAAATACATACTGAGAATAAACTGGGCAACATATAAAGCTACAGACACATAATTCTACCAGTTTGCACCCAGTTTGAACTCACATATGGACCAGTGATTAACAAGATGGAATTTTATCTCCATCCCAGTCTCAAAAGCCAAATCTGGTGGGACTCAAACCCACAACCTTTGAAAACCTAAGCGTAATTAGAAACCCATTGCACTATCCATTGCACCACAGAGCCAGTAGGCAACCACACACCATGAGCCACACACACTGTGAGACCATACAGTACATTTGGTACAGTAGTCACCACTACAACATTAAGTAAACCCAATAGGCTGGTTTTTCCAATAAGGATTATATATAGAGTTGGGAGCAAGTACAAGGTGGTACTTTCATATTATTATTTAGATATAGGAAATCATTTTTAACTATTTGGATTATTTGGATAAAATATAATCCAACTTCATCTGTCAGCAGTTTATATCTGCTCATGTATGGGGACCTTTATACAATACAGTAGACATTTCCAGTTTAACTCTGATTTAAAGGCATAAGTGTAAGTCTTAGCAAAGAATGCCTAGGAAATGTCAGAAAGATAGTGATATAGCACTGGAACATAAACATCTGGGCAGGTGCATACTTTTACCCCAAGAAAAAGAACTAGAAGTGGGGGTGGATGGGCAGGAGGTTGATTCCGGGGACAAGGCTAAGTAGCGGTGCAAAGACTCACCAGCACTGCAAAAAGTAAGAGTCCTTAGTTTCATCACCCCACCCCTCTACCCTAAATAAAGACCGCCCACCGGTTTAATGGGGCCTACGCAGAACTCAATGATTGGTTTTAAAGTGACAATGCATTTGTGGTTAGTTTAACTGGATGGGTTCTAATGATTGTGAACAATCACAAAATGACAACTCTGGTGGGATTCAAACCCACAAATGCAAACATCTGCAAGTCCAAAGCACTATTAGTTGCACAGAGAGAAACTGTTGCTGTACAGCACGGCTAAATGCTTTGGCATATTCAGATTTGGATACTATTTAATAGGCCACAGTGGATAGATACATATACCTCCATATACCTCCACATTAACTTTTTAATGAATTGTGACAATCAATTTCCACACGTCATGAATTAATAAATATATGAAAAAAAAGGACTTTTGCTCACACAATTGAGTTATCTAAATGGGCAATATAATATGCCATTTCTTATTGTGATTAGTGTATATGAATTCATTTAGTGTTATTAGTATGAATAGTATGAATAAGGATATCTCAAAAAATAGGTATATCATAGAGGGACAGTCCCTCATTTGACAGCTCAACCCGCTGTCCCTCGTTTGTACGGGGAAAGTCACGTTTTTCTCTGCACTGAACAGCCCGAAAAAGAAACAAAGTTTCTAACTTAATTGGCTTTTAAGAGAGCCCAGAACAGCCACAACAGATTAGATACATTTGTAACAATTCAAATGTATCTAGAAAAGCAAATAAGTAATTGTAACAATATAAGATAACAGGTCCTTTGGGAAACGTTAGACTCACAGTTTAGGGTTAGGGCACTACTGGAGATTCGGGCGACTAATCGCCTCTTCTTTGGGGGCGACTAATCTCCTCGAACTGCTTCCCCGTGTCTTCCGTCTGCTAGAATGAAAAATCGCCTGCGGCATGGCACTCGCGTCGCTTCCATTTCCGAAGCTGCCTGAAGTTAAACTTCGAACGACTTTGGAAATCGAATCGCCGCGAGTGCATTGGCGCAGGCGTTTTTTCATTAAAGCCGGCGGAAGACACGGGGAAGCAGTTGGGGGAGATTAGTCGCCCCAAAAGAAGAGGTGATTAGTCGCCCGAATCTCCAGTAGTGCCCTAACCCTTAAAGGGCAATTCACCTTCATTAGCAAAACTGTAATAACTGGAAAAAAAAAACACAGAAATATGTTCAAACTTTTATAACCTGCCAAATTTTGTAAAATGAACATGGTAATTAGGGGTGTGGCCTCAAAAATGGGCATGGTCAAAAAATGTCGCCACGCTACGCGCCACAACTTTTTTGTCCCTCTTTGTTGGGAGGTAAGGGAATGATGAATGTATTGTACTGTGTATTAATTGTGAGGGACTATTCAGTCCCATCTTCCAGTCTCACTTTCACACCACTGCCTGGTTGCTAGGGTAAATGGAACCCTAGTAACCAGACGTTTCCGGTGAGCTGCTGAACAAAGACATACGTAATTGAAAAAAATAAATAAACACCACTTGCAATTTATCCTGTAATATCACTGGCTACACCAATTAAACATGAATAGAAATATATAGAAGAAGGCGAGAACATTCGGGCGTTATAATCACTGAGGTAAAGGTTATCTCTGCTCTGATATATTTAGCCAATATAGATATGCAGATAAAGAAAGCATAATAATAAGCATCGGAAGCATTTTCTTATTTACTTCCGGGCTCCTGACGCAGATTCCCGTCCCAGCATGCCTCTGGGTGTAGCACGTGTAGCGCAGAAAGGCGGAGCTTTGGAAAGTCACCTGACTGGGCGCTCCCGGAAGGGTCTTTACAAGCCTGGTGGTGTCAAGAGTCTGAAAGCCGGAGCTGGGGAGGGAGAAGCAGAGAGGAGGCTGCGGGAAAGCGCTTCCATTTAAGTGTTGAACTGCCTCTTAAGCTGAAGGTGAGTGCTGAGGGTTATAGGGTGGGATCACGATGCTGATCGGTGACATTAGCAGTCAGGGGACATAAGGGATGATGAGTAACATTTAACGTGCCAGTCTGTTGCAGCAGGGCTTCCATACATCTTCAACGAGGAGCATTCTGGGAGTTGTAGTTCGGTAGCAGCTGCAGTGCCATAGGCTGCCTATTGTACAACAAGGTTATGAGCCTGTACAGCCTCTGCTTAATGAATTCTGTTTCGGAGCACAGTGGATTGTGGGTTTTATGGTAATAGATTTTATTCCTCTGTTTATTCAGAGAGTATTTGGCAGATGTGATGGGGAGTGTCAGTAGATGTTTCTTTTGTTCCCTGTCACACTATCAAAATCTGTTTAGTCCCAAACGTCAGGCCTTTCGCCTTGAAGTGGTGCTTCAGCTTTAAGTTTTGACGTGTGCTAATTCTAAGCAACTTTTCAATTGGTCTTCGTTTATTCTTTTATGGTTTTTGAAATATTTGCCTTCTCCTTCAGCTTTTAAACGGGGGTCCCAGCTAAAAAGACAAACGCTCTGTATTGCTATGTTTTTTTATTTAAAGTCTTTCTAATTAGGCCTCTCCTATTCATATTCCAGTCTCTTATTCATATCAATGTATGGTTGCTAGGGTAACTTGGACCCTAGCAACTAGATTGCTGAAATTGCAAACTGGAGAGCTGCCGAATAAAAAGCTAATTGACTCAAAAACCACAAATATAAAAAATGATTTATGGTTATTGCTACTTTTTAATTTACACATCTTTCTATTCAGTTCCTCTCCTATTCATATTCCAGTCTCTTATTCATATCAATGTATGGTTGCTAGGGGAATTTGGACCCTAGCAACTAGAATGCTGAAATTGCAAACTGGAGAGCTGTCGAATAAAAAGCTAAATGACTCAAAAACCACAAATACTGTATAAAAAATGAACATCCTTTTTGCATTTTGGAGCATCAAAGGGCAGTTAGGGTGAGACTGCAACTGTCTATTCACATCACTAAGGTTACTGACACATGGGGCAGTCTGACCAATGGTAGCATCTGTTTGAGAACATCACTCCGGTGTCCAAAAATGTTATTTTGTGGTGGTTGCACTAGCTGACACACACACATAGAGAGAGAGAGAGGTGACAGGCGGAGATCCTGCCGACAGTTTTATGTGCAAAGGTCAGTTCTCTCACCCTGGCAGCATTTTATCCACTGCTGCTCTCCAAAAGGAAACATCCTGGTGGTGTAACCCTTCAGACTCCTGAAAATGCTGCTTAAAGGGGAGTTTTAGTATGTTATAAAATGTCCAATTCGAAGCAACTCTTCAATTGGTCTTCATTATATATTCTTTATAGTTTCTAATTTATTTGCCTTATACTTCTGACTCTTTCCAGCTTTCAAATGAGGATCACTGACCCCATCTAAAAACAAATGCTCTGTAAGGCTACACATTTATTGTTATTGCTACTTACTGCTACTTTTTTCCTCTCCTATTTATATTCCAGTCTCTTATTCAAATCATGCTTGGTTGCTAGGGCCATTTGGATCCTAGCAACTAAATTGCTAAAACTGCAAACTGGAGAGCTGCTGAATAAAAAGCTAAATAACTCAGAAAACACAAATAATAAAAATGGAAACCAATTGCAAATTGTCTCAGAATATCCCTCTCTACATCATACTAAAAGTTAACTCAAAGGTGGACAATCCCTTTAAACACCAGAGTGAAGCTTTATATGCTGCCCTAGGAATTATTGGAACTATGTATGTCTAGGGCTGTATTTTCTGTGTAGGCACTAGTGTTTACTTGTCCTTGCCCACCACCAATCTGATTTAAATATAAGCAGGGCCGGAACTAGGGCTAGGCAGAAGAGGCACGTGCAACAGCAGGAGGGTGCCAGGCAATGAACAAATGTTACTCCTCTGAGCTGAAGGGGTTTAAACTCCTAAAGTTACCAGCATTCTCTATACAATTCTGTAACATACCTGTGAGATTCTTCTAGCTCATGCCCCTATACCTCCTTTTAGATTGTAAGCTCTATTTATATTTATGTACATCTCTGCAGAGTAGGTTGGTGCTTTATAAAGTCGTATGAATAATAAAACATTGCACACATTAGTATTCATGTGCTTTTGGATGCTTCACCCCTGAGCAGCCCTAACAACAATAAGATTTAAGGTTTAAGTCTGGATCCAGGTGCTGGCATTGTCCTATGTGCTTAAATAGGATTGACCTCGTGATAATCATGTCTTGCACTGTCTGTACATAGCAGACACTGAGAATATAGAACAAAGGTAACACAACATTTGCCCAATAGTAGCACTTTCCCTCCCCAGGATGAGTCTCTCTTGACCTTTTTTGACCCTTTCATTTACGCACAGTATCACCTCTCCCCTACATACCAGTACATGATGGATTAACCTCAGCCCCTTGTATCCCATTTGTGTGAGTCACTCGACAATGGCTAAACATTTCACAACTCAGTCACACAGCGGCAAAGCCACGCTGACCCCTAACCCAGTTTCACTTGGCATAACTGCTTAGTGTATGGCACGGGACAATATACTTGTGTCGGTTTATAGGCGTATGTGATGATAAAGCGTATTCCTCCGCTCCCACTCTCGCTCACTTGTTATGTAGTATTGTTCAGCGTACAATCGGCTTATTGTTGCAAGAGTTAATGTATTTTCCTACTGCATGAATCACAGAGGTGAAGGGGATAATATCCTATCTATAAGTAGGGATTCATTTACATTTGTTGCTTTGGATAGGCATTTAAGGATGAATGTGCTTTTATGCACAAAACATGCGTTGTCTGCAAATTTCCAGTTGTACATTTAAATGCAAATTGCAGGATTGATTCCCTTAGACAGTACAGTATGAGGGTATAGCTTATTGTGTGCCCAGAACATTCCTTCTCTGTATATTTGTATTTATACATATGGGAGGAGGGAGGTGCCATATTGTTTCCCTTAGACGGTACAGTATGAGGGTATAGCTTATTGTGTGCCCAGAACATTCCTTCTCTGTATATTTGTATTTATACATATGGGAGGAGGGAGGTGCCATATTGTTTCCCTTAGACAGTACAGTATGAGGGTATAGCTTATTATATGCCCAGAACATTCCTTCTCTGTATATTTGTATTTATACATATGGGAGGAGGGAGGTGCCATATTGTTTCCCTTAGACTGTACAATACGAGGGTATAGCTTATTGTGTGCCCAGAACATTCCTTCTCTGTATATTTGTATTTATACATATGGGAGGAGGTGCCATATTGATTCCCTTAGACAGTACAGTATGGGGGTATAGCTTATTGTGTGCCCAGAACATTCCTTCTCTGTATATTTGTATTTATACATATGGGAGGAGGTGCCATATTGATTCCCTTAGACAGTACAGTATGAGGGTATAGCTTATTGTGTGCCCAGAACATTCCTTCTCTATTTATTTGTATTTATACATATGGGAGGAGGAGGTGCCATATTGATTCCCTTAGACAGTACAGTATGAGGGTATAGCTTATTGTGTGCCCAGAACATTCCTTCTCTGTATATTTGTATTTATACATATGGGAGGAGGGAGGTGCCATATTATTTCCCTTAGACAGTACAGTATGAGGGTATAGCTTATTGTGTGCCCAGAACATTCCTTCTCTGTATATTTGTATTTATACATATGGGAGGAGGGAGGTGCCATATTGATTCCCTTAGACAGTACAGTATGAGGGTATAGCTTATTGTGTGCCCAGCACATTCCTTCTCTGTTCTCTGTCACACATAGAAAATAGAAAGTAATTGGAATAAGACGTTATTTCTGGTGATTTATTTGAAAACAACTAGTTGTTTGAAGGTGAACAACCCCTTTAAATGGGTTTGAAAAGAACACACCACCTCAGCGTTGAACTGTTCTGCTGTTACACTCTGCATTCCAAATAATTATCTAACCGTTAAAATATGCATGCGGCCATGTTTGTTAGACACATGCTCCTTGGGGCTGGAGTGCAGCTGGCAGATTGCATATGCAGCTCCGGCCCATGAAACATTCATGTGGGTTAAAGTATCCGTTCGTGTTTTGCTGTTTGGAGATGGGTTGTGTTTATCCTTGGGAAACCATATGAAAGGTTTCGATCCTGTTAAACACAACGCATTTCACTGCGAGTTACTATCGTTCAGCTTATTATCACCCGGACCCCTCCTAGCATAATACGATTGGCCGAGTAACCAATACAATGGCGTAGCTGCTGCACAGGCAGCCAATTAAATGATTTAAAGGAAAAAAAGAATGGAAATGTAGATGTAAATTGACCTTCACAGCTGTTGCTCACTAATATACATTGACCCCCCAACACACACTCTTCATCTTAAAGAAAAACTCCACCCCCCAAAATGAATAAATAATGAATGAAAATATAAACCTAATCAACTAGTTCCCATAGATATTCATGACACATTTTCAATGTTTGTAAAATGTCATTGCTACTGAAAGCAATATCAGCCTGTCTGTTTCTATTCTCTGCTGGCTCTGACTCTTGAAACAATGTAGCAGAAGCCAGCTGATTAACCAACCTGGAGGACAAGAGATTTATGTTGCTTTGATTCAAGAGTCAGAAGCAAAGATTGACATATTTATAGCTTTGAATAGTGACTGCGTGGTTTCCCAAAACTGACGCACTCCAGGATTCCAGAATGCAGTTAAAAAGAAAAATTTATTGTCAACGTTTCAGAATACTCTGGGCACACAATAAGCTATACCCTCATACTGTACTGCCTAAGCAAATCAATATGGCACCTCCTCCCATATGTATAAATACAAATATACAGAGAAGGAATGTTCTGGGCACACAATAAGCTATACCCTCATACTGTACCGTCTAAGGGAAACAATATGGCACCTCCCTCCTCCCATATGTATAAATACAAATATACAGAGACGGAATGTTCTGGGCACACAATAAGCTATACCCTCATACTGTACTGTCTAAGGGAATCAATATGGCACCTCCTCCCATATGTATAAATACAAATATACAGAGAAGGAATGTTCTGGGCACACAATAAGCTATACCCTCATACTGTACTGTCTTAGGGAAACAATATGGCACCTCCTCCCATATGTATAAATACAAATATACAGAGAAGGAATGTTCTGGGCACACAATAAGCTATACCCTCATACTGTACTGTCTAAGGGAATCAATATGGCACCTCCTCCTCCCATATGTATAAATACAAATATACAAAGAAGGAATGTTCTGGGCACACAGTAAGCTATACCCTCATATAGTACAGGGCCCTGTGATTCCTGATGGGTACAATTTTGAGAAAAATATTTTGTTTCTCCAAGTTGCTGGAAAGAGTAATCCGTCACAAAGGGACAGTTATTTTATGTATTGTACTGTATGTTCTATACAGGGAAAGCTACAAACAGCTCTGGAACATGCTGCTTCAGCTTTCTAGGATTCCTGCTGCTTCCTATGGCACTGGGCCACACAGCTGGTATTCGGCCTGGGTAGCACTGACTTTGTCCTGGGAGTGTGTTTCACAAGTGTGGGGTTGGAGACGTGTGTTTGTGTGGGAGGAGTTAGGTTGATACACAAGGGTTAAAGTCCCAGCTCTGCTCACAGACTTATTTGGTTCCTCAGGAGGATGCTACGGGTGGCCTCTTGCACGGCTCTTCTCCTGCTGCTCAAGAAGGCAGTGGGTCTGCCATGGTTTCAGTGTGTCGGCGCAGTGCTGGTCTTCTACCTCGGCTCTGGAGGATGGAAATTCATGAGGATTTTCTTCATGACGATAAGAAGAGATCTCTGGTAAGTAGTATGTCCATCCCAGTTACCCATGGCTCCGATAGTAAGGGACAAGTTGCAGAACCCTAGCTCCCTGAGGTTTAAAGTAGGTCCTGACATTTCAAGTACACAGAGACCCGCCAGGCCTTCATGCAACGCCTCTTCCCATTTGTAGGTCTCGAAAAACCTGAACGCTCATTGATGTCATCAGTCTCTTGAATTCTATGTTGCTTGAATTGCTTTGGGGAGTTGCACAGCAGGCACTGTTTTTGGCAGACCATTATTTTAGTGATAATTATGAGTGATTTAAGCATGATTAGTTCTGGCATTTTCCCATGACTCTGCATTTCCAAATTTTTAAAAATTAGAGACAAAAGATTTTCGTTTTGCATAGCTATCACACTATATGTGCCATTAGCCTTCTGGGTTCCAAACTGCTGCCTGGTTGCTATGGCAATTAATCCTTAGTAACCAGTTTAAATTCCAACCTTAGAGCTGAATAACAAGAGACAAAATTATTTTTGTTGTTTAGAAATTAAGAATACTACTTATACAATAATACATTTTAAAGCGAACTTCCCTGTTGATTCATCTAATTACAGAGGGCAATAAAGAAAAATAGACTTTCAGATGGAAATGTAGGCTGTCGCATTTATTGCCATATATACAGTATGTTTGCCAGCGACATGCTTGGAACCTGGGGCCTCCGTGCCTTACCCGTTGGTGCATGGTACCTGTCATAAAGCCTTTTGTTTGCTTAATCCTATGCGCCCTTGGACTCCGTTTCATAATATATATATCTGAGCACAAGATAAAAGCTGGACTTTGTTACTGAGACGCAAGACATGTAAAGGGGGTAAAGGCATGGTTTATTGGGAAGGGGATTTGTTATTCCCAAGCCAGAAGCTGATATTTGGTTTCATAAAAGGCCCAGTATGAATTTATTAAAATGACCACTGTATAAACAAACTCTCTTATGAACAGGGGAGCCTTTACCTTGGTGAGGGTGAAGCTTCAAGTGCGAAAGCACCTGCACGAGAGAAACACAGTCCCTGACATATTCCAGGAGTGCGTGAAACGCCACCCCAACAAAACAGCTCTAATTTTCGAAGGAACGGGAGTCTCGTGGACATTCAGGGAGCTCGATGAGTTCTCCAATGCAGTGGCCAACTTCCTGCACGCCGAGGGCTTCCGCTCCGGCGATGTCATTGCGATTTTTATGGAGAACTGCAATGAGTATGTGGGTCTGTGGTTGGGTATGGCCAAAATCGGGGTGGAGGCTGCCCTGATTAACTTCAACTTGCGGTTGGATGCTTTGGAACACTGCTTCAGCGTCTCAAACTCCAAAGCTGTCGTTTTTGGGAAAGAGATGTCCCAAGGTGAGCAGATGTAAATGGGGTATATTCCAGCCAATGGCCGTTGGTTGCAGTGCTGTCGTTTATTGGAGAAGGGCTGGGTCAAGATTTAGGGCAAATCTTGTGGCCTCCCATGTCTGCTTAGGGCCTAACCCCAAATCCCTTTTGGCACATAATTGGGTTTATTGCCTATTGGGGAAAAATGGGTTTATGCTATTATTACTAAAATTCTGTTTGATGCTTCCAGCCATGTGTGACGTCTACTCCTTGATGGGGAAATCAGTCCGCCTTTACTGCTTTGGAGAATGTGATTCCAAAACTGTCCCCGTCGGCACTGAATTCCTTGATTCCATCCTGCAAAGCGCATCTCGCCATCCACCAAAGGGTCCCGGCCGCAGCTTTACAGGTACGGTATATCGAGACATTCTTTTGTTTTAGGTCTGTGTCGACTCATTCCTCTGCTACTTATAACCAAACATTTGCTTATGAGTGTAACAGGTGGTCCTACACTGCCCAAACTCTAGCCTGGCCCTACAAGTTCAGATGTGGTCGGTGAGGTCGCAGAACAAGCAGATCTTTGCCCATTTTGGACACCCTTGTACTGGGCCATATTGGGCTTGTCCGATCATTTGGCCCATGGGCCAACAATCGGGTCATAGTTTGATCCCCACAGAGACCTGTCGGCAAGGGCCAGCCTTTTTAATCCTTCAGGGCCTTCTGAGGGCCCCATACACAGGCCACTGTGTTCCCTCATGGTGTACAGGGGCAGTCAGCAGCTTTTAGCAGGTAGTGCATAGCCAGCTTTATAGTTACCCAATCCGCCAAATAGTATGGTATGTTTATTTGGCCAAAGTGAATCTGAAAAGAGGAGTAGCTATAGCCCCGCCACTTCCAAATCTGCTTTGAGAAAAAGACTGATAATATTTGGATAGACTGATTCCATAGGATTGTGAGGCGCTCTGTCAAATCTGCCAACCCAAAATGCCATACAAGCCCAAAAAATCACGCAGGACGGTCAAGATCAGCCATTCTGCCCAACCAAATCTGAGCATGTGAGACCATCTTTATAATTATTCCTCATTATCAGATACCCCTAGCCAATGAGTTCAGCTAGACTTAAATAAAAGTTTCAGCATGGATCTGATGCTCTTCTTTAATGACAATCTCCTGTGCTGGCTTTCCCATTGAACGTAACGGGCAAAGTTCCACCAAATTGCTGCATGCCATCGGCCTCCCTGTCGTTGGTTTTGCTGCACAGAAATGCTGCGCTTAATTACAGACGTGCTCCCAACCCTAATAAATAATTTAGGAAGATTGTCCTAAGATAAGCACTTTATTGAGCCATATATTTGTATCTGATTGGGACCTCACTGCTCTTGCAGATCATTTGCTACCATGGCAACCACAGCCATTATAATGAGTGAATGATAACAGGCAGTTTAATTTCCCTAGAGGGGGGGGGGCTAGCTTTTTTTTTTTTCTTATTCTAACTCTGGAAACGGAGGCATTATTCCTTCGAATCAGGGACAATAACTTTATATTGTTAATATAATTCTGCTTTACAAATGGAAATTTTGTTTTTCCAGATAAATTATTTTACATCTATACATCTGGAACGACTGGTCTCCCTAAAGCTGCAATTGTAGTGCATAGCAGGTGAGTGTGATTCCCTATCAAATGGTTCTGTCCAAATATTCCTCTCCATGTACTGAAACGGTGTCTTGCTCCAGGTACTTTCGCATGGCTGCCTTGGTGCATTATGGATTCGGTATGAGTTCCGACGATGTGGTATATGACTGCCTTCCACTTTACCACTCCGCAGGTAGATATGCAGAAGTATCATCCTAATCGCCCCCTTCCTCTTTGTTGCTTGTGTGCATTTCTAAGCATTAGAAGTGGGTGCCAGCTAGCCTCCGTGTTTCCCATTTATCTAGATAGGGAATGAACTGGAGTAGTGGTGTGATCGTTGGCTGTGACATGGTACTGAGTGCCAGAAATCTGCAATATCCTTCTTAACTGTCCTGCTTGTGTGTTCTATGCCTTCTTAATGTACATAGAATTCATGGCTCAATCATACGGCCCACTCCCAAACTGTGTCACTAAAACTCTAATATGGTTCTGCTCCCCAATCCCAGGTATTAACTGGGTAGAATTTTCCAATAAGGGTTGACGTCCACCAACACTGCATGGATTGTGGCTGCACCAGCTCTCATTGTAATACGGCCACACTTCCACGTGCCTGTTAATAGAAGGCAGAGTTTTAACAGTATGGTTAAAGGCTGCCGGAATGCAGAATAACCAATCAGGCATTTCCATGCAGTCAACTGATCCAAGCTGATTCTGTTCTCTTATGTCCCTTTTCTTTAAATACAAATTTGCGTGAAGCCCAAATCTCATCTGGTTTTGTGACTCGTCTCTGCAGGTAACATTGTGGGAATTGGTCAGTGTCTCCTACACGGTTTGACTGTCGTCATTAAAAAGAAGTTTTCTGCCTCTCGTTTCTGGGATGACTGTGCCAAATACAACTGCACGGTGAGTTTTTAGAGAGGACCTTTAACCTTTATTATGGCTGCTTCCGTATGAACCATTCACAATGGTAACCATCTCTTCTCACAGATAGTACAGTATATTGGGGAAATTTGCCGCTACCTCCTGAACCAGCCAGTGCGGGAAGCAGAATCTCAGCATCGTGTGAGGATGGCTCTGGGGAACGGGCTGCGCCCTGCAATTTGGACAGAATTTACCTCGCGCTTCCGAATCCCGCAGGTGGCAGAGTTCTACGGAGCGACTGAATGCAACTGCAGCTTGGGCAACTTTGACAATCATGTAAGTGTGCCTATTTGGGAGAGGTAGGATGAAGCAGCTGGATTGGCACAGGTTAGCTTGCTCATGTTTCTTATATTCATATGTGTTTTTCAAGGTGTATGTGTAATCCCACCCCAGGCCCAGACTGGCAATTTGTGGGTTCTGACAAATGCCAGAGGGGCTGCTGTTAGGTGCCATAGACAGTCACTATTTATTTGGCTGGTGGGGCTGTTTGGGCCTCTTTGTGCTTGGAATGCCAGGGCCTATTTTGAATCCCAGTCCAGACCTGTCAAAATCCCGAGTTTGCCCCACGTGCATGGGTAAAATTTTGATCTGGTTGTTTCTGTCGAGTCCCACTGCACCAATTGTCACTTTCACGCTGACTGCCGGAAATGCCCCCGGGTAGATTAATATTAAATTTCTGGCATCAGATCTTAGTCATGCAGGGTGCATCTAAAACTATTATTCCTCCAATTGATGCATTCAGATTTAAAGGGATGAAGAGTAGTTGTCATGATCTGATTTATTGCTTGATGAGTTTTTGTTTTTAGAGTTTAAAATCTTGGAAATTTTATTGTTCAACGGGAAATAAAGGCATCCAACCAGGTGCTGGGATTAAAATCAAAGCTTTCTGATATTTATGAATTGCCCTAAGAAAGACCCAGTTCCCCTGGCTGTGCCAGAAAGCAGAATGCCCAATCATGTTCTGATCACTTCAGTTGCACGGGTGCAGTTTCCTCTCCTCTCTGCAGGGGGAAGCAAGTGCACAAGGTTGCATGTCACTGATTATAATGCTTCTGTGTTATGTGTTTCATTCCAGGTGGGAGCCTGTGGATTTAATAGCCGGATTCTGCCTTTTGTGTATCCCATAAGACTGATGAAAGTGAATGAGGAAACGATGGAGCTTATCCGTGATGCTCAAGGTCTTTGTATCCCATGCAAACCAGGTGAGAACACAGCACATAGCCGCACATGGGATTTTTTCCAGCAAAGAGAAAAAACACCATATAAAAAGTGTGTGCAGGGAACACACTAAATAAAAAGGGTAAATCCCTAAAGTGCTGAGTGGAAATATTGGTGACAGCCATAGGCTGAGACATGTTGCATGATATGTATACATATAATTTATAATATCCTCCACTCTTCCTTTCTAGGTGAACCAGGCCAGCTAGTTGGTCGTATCATTCAATCAGACCCATTGCGCAGATTTGACGGTTATGTGAACGAGGGCGCGACCAACAAGAAGATTGCGGAAGATGTTTTCAAGTGTGGGGATATGGCATATCTCACAGGTGAGCTGGCCACTAACATCTTGTGCTTTTGAGATAGACTGCAGTTTTATGTTGGCAGCCTGTGTTCCATAATACAGAACATTGTGCTCTACGCTACAAAACACATGCGGTAGAATTTAGGAGCAAACTATAGCATCAAATGCGTCTTTGCCGGATAATTATTTCACAGTCAGTAATGTGCTCTTTATTGACATGTCCCCCTCTTTTGCAGGAGATGTGTTGGTAATGGATGATCTGGGTTACATGTATTTCCGTGATCGCACTGGGGACACGTTCAGATGGAAGGGAGAGAACGTGTCAACCACTGAAGTGGAGGGTACATTGAGCCGGCTGTTGGGGCAAGCAGATGTGGTGGTCTATGGCGTGGAAATTCCAGGTAAGGGTACCATGCAGTATCTGCTAAATATAAAGCCATTATACATTCCATGGATTTAAAGTTATTTGTAAATATAATTGCTACTGACATCCGTATGTCTGCCTTTTTATTATTCTGCACTGCTGGTTCTTACTGTGTGTCTTTGTATAATGTAGCAGTAGTCAGGTGTCCTCCAGCCAAGACTCCCATTCCCGCAATGCCTTGCATGTTCTGTAGTGTAAATTAGGTGTAGTGTGCAAAGTAGTGAGTTTCCCTCGACCGGCACCCAACCTTAATCTGCCCCCTCACAACCCAAATGAGACCTGTCTGCTCTGCCCCCTCTATTTATAGACCCGCCCTGTAGTGATATCATGAAAGGGGAGGGCAAAAGCAAGTTTGTAAATTCAGGGGCCAGAAGCTGGCAGTGTGAGGTCGCAGGCGGGGAGAGCGGAAGGGAGCACGGGTTTCAGGCCAGCCCACACATCACTAGTGCAAAGCTTTCTTGGAACTGGAGCTGATGGAGAGCGGTCTTCTGTTACATTGTTTCAGGAGTTGGATTCAACAGTGCTGAGGTGAAGCCACACAGAGCTACAAGTAGCAGCTACTTGTCACAGCTACAAAATAGGCAATAGTGATAATTGGCTTTTGCTAAAACACTACGTGTGTTTTAGCAGTAGCAATGCTTGGTAGGGATTTTTTTTTTGCCATTTTGTAGTAGCTGCTACTAGTAGCTCTGTGTGTCTTCATTCTAATACTGTCGGGTTTCCTGAAGCAATAGGAGGATGACTAGTAGGACCATGTTTTAGGATATCTGAATAAATTGGCTGGATATTACACATTATGGCTACAGGGATCACTCAAGTTGTTATATGGAAGTGCAACCTCTAGCAGTTTATAGTCGGCTAAGGACCTCTTTATTTAGATTTGCACTAATTGCCTATTTGTTCTTCCAAGGAACGGAAGGGAGGGCAGGAATGGCCGCTGTCGCTGACCCCAACAGCACCTGTGACCTTGAGAAGTTTGCCAAGGACCTGAAAAAATCATTGCCCGCTTATGCACATCCCGTCTTCCTGAGAATATTGCCGGAAGTGAACAAGACCGGTAAGAAGAGAATTGGGCATTTAGTATGTTGCAGGCCATAATTTGCAAATAGTAAGAACCCAACAGCATCTCCGTTAAAAGGAAAATTGGAATAAAAGGGGGTAAACACCCTAATTTAAATGAGTACAGGGGATTACCTACACTAGTATAAACTTATGGCATCTGCCTGTATAGTCTGTAAGTTAACCCATCCCAGATATGACAACTGCCATTTTTCTCTTCCCCCCCCTTCAGTTAGTCACGTCCCCAATAATTTAAAGGAGAAGGAACAGCTGTATTTACTTGGGGGTGCCAAAAGTTAGGCACCCCAAGTGATTGTATTTACTTACCTGAAACCACGGGCCGGTGCTCCTATCGGCAGAAAACTGAACTGGTCCGGGTGTTCTACCAGCGAACACCACGGATCGGCTTCCGGCTTCTTCTTTCTTCGTGTGGGTGCGCATGTGCAGTAGAGTGAAAAACCAAACTTCAACATGACTGCACATGCGTCTGCTGTGGGGAAATTTAAAGAAAGAAGAAAAAGGAAGCCAATTGCTCCGTGCTGTTCGCTGGAAGAACCCCAGGACTGGTGCAGTTTTCTCCTGATAGGAGCAGCGGCCCAGGGTTTCAGGTAAGTATATACAATCAGTTGGTGGTGCATACCTTTTGGCACCCCAAGTAAATAGGCCTTTCCTTCTCATTTATTACCAATTCTCATTGCCTCTTTGGGTGTACCCCTCCTAGCTTAGTAGAAACACAAGAGGAACCCTGTGAATGCTGATGAGTAGCTTGTCAGATAATGGTTGCTGAGACAGGGTTGAAACTGCAATCCTAGGCAAAATCTATATATTCAGCTTTTACTATTTCCATTATTCAAACCCAGGGTAAACGTGCCATTTAACTCACAATTGCTGTGGCCAATGACCCTAACAACAAGACTGCATAACAAATGGCAGACTGATGGACTGCTTCAGAAACAGCCCTGTTGAGCCGATTATATAGATTGGTATCTGTGGCATAGGTCCTGGAATCCAGCCGAGCGTTCTCTGAATCAAAGTCCCAATTTCTTATCTATTGTGTCTTATGATACAGCTTGATTAAGCTCTGACAAGTCATTCATTACCCCAAAGCCAAACCAAGAGCACTCCAGCAAGGTTTTGTTACACTATAAATGGTTGGAGCATGTTAAAACAACTACAGAAACCAGCAAGATGGAGGAGCCACATTTTCTTTCCTCTTCTAACTTCCCAAGAGAGAGAACTGCAGTGTCACACTCATTACAGGGACTGTTCCTGCTGAATTGTGCTTAGTACGAGGGAATACCTATGCTGCCATAGTTTTCTGGGATCTCTCTGTACAGACTATGAGCAAACTTAGGGGGCTGTTACTGCTTAATACAGGGGAATACCTATGCTACCATAGTTGACTACTGTGGAGTGTTTCATTTATTGCCTTTCCCTTTTCCTCTTTACTGACTTTTAATTGGGTGATTATAACGCAGTAGGGGGACTATGGGAGAAGTTAGAGAAGGTTGTGGCAAGTTTACAAACTGCAAGCTGTGCTATTTGTTTGATGCTGGAAGCTGGAGGATATTCAAAAGACAGTCAAATCTCACAACTCCAAAAACATACAGGATATAAGCTCCACTCGGGCAGGGGCTGATGTGAATGATGTATAATCATTGTAAAGCAATGTGGAATATGTTGGTGCTATATATTGTATTTCACCACGTTTCTGCTCCAATCTCCAGGGACCTACAAATTCCAGAAAACGGAGATGAAGAAGGAAGGCTTTAATCCACTCTGTGTTAAAGATTCACTGTTTGTCTTGGATTCCCAGCAAGGACGTTACACCCCCCTGACCCCAGACATGTACAGTAGGATTCAAACGGGCAAGTTCAAGCTTTGAGCCTCATCTTGGATGGTGGGGGGGCTAGTCATGGTGTCACATGACGGGGTTGGAACACTATCATCACGTTTTGCTGGTGGAGAGGCGCAGGGAAGTCCTGGCATGTGATCATCCAATAGGGAATTTTTTCTTTTTTGCAAACCAAAGTATTACATCGGACAGTGGGATCCGTGTGCATTAATGGTTGAAAAAAGGGACGTGTGTTTTTTAAATTTTTTTTTCTTTTCTAATTTATTTTTTTTAGCAGACCGTGTGAGAAAGAAATGGCAATAAGCTGCTCTAGTATTTCCTCTTGTGTCTCGTACACTCCATCTCTGTCTGTCTTGTGACTCGGCCTTCCTGGGATATGAATGATTTGATGGAAGGCGATTTCATGCATGGCCTAGGCCTGGCTCACAGCATCCTGTGGTCTGAGGATAATCAGGAGCATGTTCTACTGTATCCATGTTTTATATTCATTATGTCTGGGGAGAGACAAACGCAATGTAGTGTTGGCTTCTGTAGTTGTGTGGGAACTAAAGTGGAGCCGAGATTCGGTACATTACCCTAATCCAACTGACTTGACTCTAGTGTTAGTGTCCCACCTCCTCTTCTTCCCTGCAATATCAGTAAGTAATGGCAGCACATCCAAATGAGGTTGGAAGAGGCAAGGTTAGCACATTGTTACTTGTCTCCTATCCTGAGACAAGTCTGTTCAACTTAATTAACCGTAACACCAAAAAATTAAAGTGTTTTAAAGGAATGACAATATCATGTAGTGTTGCCCTGCACTGGTAAAACTGGTGTGTTTGCTTTAGAAATACAACTGTAGTTCATATAAACAAGCAGCTGTGTAGCCATGGGGGCAGCCATTCATAAACAATAGATAACCGATACGTTCTGATGAATCCCATTGTATACTGCAGAGCTTATCTGTTATCTGCTGCTTAATCCTGAGCCTTTTCTATTTTTTTTTTTTAAGCTTTAAATGGCTACCCCAATAGCTACACAGCAGCTTGCTTCAGAAACTCTACTATAGTTTATATAAACAAACTAGGGATGCACCAAATCTACTATTTTAGATTCAGCCGAACCCCCTGAATTCTTTGTGAAAGAATTGGCTGAATACCGTACCGAATCCGAATCCTGGGGAAGGGGAAAACATTTTTTACTTCCTTGTTTTGTGACAAATGGTCACAGATTTCCCCCGCCCCTAATTTGCATATGCAAATTAGGTTTTGGTTCGGCTGGGAAGAAGAATTCGGCCGAATCTGAATCCTGCTGAAAAAGACCGAATCCCAAACTGAATCCTGGATTCGGTGCATCCCTAAAACAAACACACCAGAACATTATATTTTTGTTACTTTCAAAAACACTTGCATTATTTGGTGTTACTGTTCCTTTAAACAAGAAGGAAACATTATATCATTGGGAAGGTGTTTGTTGGGCTGTGCCACTGCTCCTCTTCTTAAAAAAAAAAAAAGTGCACCAGAGTGCTAACCTGGGGTAGTAGGTAAGTGATTAGGGTCACAGGCCGGTGCACTTCTTAAATAAGGATTGCCAACCCTAAGGGGTTTTTTTTCCTGAAATTTACAAAATCCAAAATTGGATAAGGATTTATCCAAAAATTTTATCATTGCTGCAGTCCTAGAGGATGCCTCTAGGGAGGTTTTAGACTTGCACCCCAAGAAAGAGTCCCCCAGCCAAACCTACGTGGGTTGAGCCTGCTTTTTAGTTTATAAAATAACTGTACATTGGGGAACATATAATCCTCATGGGGCATATAGCCATCCCCTGCACTTTATACTGTTTTAATAGCTGAATGCCCTGTTATTAAAGAGATTATTTTGGGATTACTTTTGTCATTGTCAGAGCCCCAAGCTAGAGTCCTGCAGTGGGTCGGGTACCTGCGGTTACCCGCTAAAAAAAAGCGTGCACCCTGCGGAATGAGGGGAAGATTTTCAGGTGTGGGTATAGACGTTGGTCGGGCTGCGGGTCTCATCTTAATTTCTTATTTTATGTACTATTGTCCATATTTTACTCCTTTTAAAGTTTTTAATATTACGTTATAAAGGGAATATAAGATGACCAGCAGGTGGTGCTGCTGCTTGATTTATTTTTTCTGTTTACAAACGGCTAATGTTTTAAGAACTAGAAAGAAAAATCATGAATGTAAATTGCAGATATGTTCAGGGAGCTCTGAGCAATCTCACATTCATTTCATTCTTGATGGATCACACTTCCTGCCACAAGGTACTACAGGGTAGTAAAGGTTTAGTCCTGTTTTCAGTGCTCATTTTAGGGTTTTCTTTGTCCTTTCTAAGAACTAGCGGAACCAGTCAAGAGGTTTTTGGGAGGCATATTTATCATGGAGTGAAAAGAGACCCCAGTCGTATAAAATATATCGGCTCTACGTTGAATTGTATAGGATTTTTTGCGGCATATTTAGCAAAGGGTTAAAATAGTGTTCTCTAAAAATTAAAAGCGGTCAGATATGCCCCCAAAATTCCTTTATACATGCTAATAGGACAGGAAGCTGACATCCCTTTTGTGCACAGGAGGTGGACAGGACTTGATACACCACGTGGGGCAAATATTATGTTTTTCTTTCTCCGTCCTGATTTGTGTAAAAACCTATGGGGATAATTAATTTAAATGACCAGAAAACCAAGCCAAAATGTTGTTGAAATCTTCCCAGTCCAATTGCTGCTTTTTTTTTTTTTTTTATACTGTACAGGTATGGGACCTGTTATCCAGAATGCCTGGGACCTGAGATTTTCCAGATAACGGATCTTTCCGTAATTTGGATTTTCATACTATAAGTCTACTAGAAAATGATGTGAACATCAAATAAACCCAATAGGCTGGTTTTGCTTCCAATAAGGATTAATCATATCTTAGTTGGGATCAAGTACAAACTATTTTTTTATTATTACAGTGAAAAAGAAAATATTTTTCAAAAATTTGGATAATATGTAGTCTATGGGAGATGGCCTTTCCGTAATTCAGAGCTTTCTGGATAATGGGTTTCCGGATAAAGGATTTCATACCTGTATCACTTTTAAATTCCATTGGTTTTTCTTTTCCTTCTCTGAATACATATCACGTCTTCTATACATGTCCCTTCATCAGTAGGGACAGAATAACTTGCGTTATCGGTTTCCTACTTCGGTTCCATGGACCTCATTGGACAGTCATGCCATTAACCCATTGGGGGACTTGGAAACGAGTCACTGCGGGTGATTAAATGGAGCCTTGCCAGTGTATGGACTGGCTACTAAAGCGCTTTAGTAGCCACACTGGAAGGTGGTTTATTAGAACAGGAAGTGACCGCTGCAAATTAAAACTGCTTTCTTTTGAAATCTTGCTTTTCTAATATCTTTGGAAGGGAGGGAAGCATTGTGTGTATCTATATCTCTTTTTTTTTTTTTTTTCATTTTTCTGAGGATTTAGCTTCCATTTATTGGACTGGCAGAGCAGTACGGGTGTATTTATCAAGGTTTCGATATGAAAATGTGTTTTTGTGAAGACTGTTGATTTTTTTTTTTTTTAAATCATTCCAATACTGACCATTCCAGTTTTGTTGCAAGGCCTTGCTATACTAGGACTACCATAGGCACAGCCTGAGCGTTCACACCAGTGGGAGCAGCCATATTGCTTGGGTTGGACACTCTTCCCCAAAAATAATATACAGAAAATAAATGTGCTGTACTGTAGAAGCTTCAAGCCATATGCATAGAAATATACAGAAACGGAAGGTTTGGTGTTTTTCCTTTCTCCAGAAACATGGCGGGTCCCACTCATATGAACTAATACAAAAACGCAGATCATTTTAGAAAATAAACCAAAAAATGAATTTTATTTTCCCTTTAACTTGAGGTAGACGTGTGGGCTTGTGATTAATGGGTAACATTTATGGATAAGGGGCTGTAGGTAACCTCACTGAATATATAAATGCCCAACGACTTTAACATTTAAACTGGAATGAGAAAAATCCTTCTGGTCACATGTTCTCTAGTCACATCTTATTTATGCTGTATGGAGGTGTCATATCCAACAGGTTAGCCTGTGTTCTGTGACTATGGAATGGTGCACAGCTGCTGCAGAACACACAAGGACCGACTGTATGCAATAAAGATTCACTGTCATTTTTTGTTGTTGTCTTGTCTATTGTGTTTATTCTTTCCTCTCCAGTATTCTCTATGGTAAAACTGAACCCAATCCTGTGTCGAGACGACCTATACTATAGGCACAGGGGTCTCACAAGGCAGGTGCATGTCTAACTGATCTAAGACTAAAGATGCCTATACCAATGCCTGTGTGTGTTTATTGGCCTGTGTGTGGGTGCCCAAATGAGGCAAAGATCTGGCTCAAAGGGGTTGTTCGCCTTTTAATAAACATTTTAGTATGATGTAGAGCGGGATATTCTAAGACAATTTGCAATTGGTTTTCATTTTTGAGTTATTTAGCTTTTTATTAAGCAGCGCTACAGTTTTCAGTTCTGGTTGCTGGGGTCCAACTTAACCTAGCAACCATGCATTGATTTAACAAAGAGAGTGAAATATGAATAGAAGAGGCCTGAATGGGTTGTTTATTTTAATAAACTTTTAGTATGATGTAGAGAGTGATATTCTGAGACAATTTGCAATTGTTTTTTAATATTTGTGGTTTTTGAGTAATTTAGCTTTTTATTCAGCAGCTCTCCAGTTTGCAATTTCAGCCATCTGGTTGCTAGGGTCCAAATGACCCTAGCACCCATGCATTGATTTGAATAAGAGACTGGAATATGAATAGGAGAGGCCCTGAATAGAAAGAGTAATAAATAGTAACAATACATTTGTAGCCTTACAGAGCATTTGTTTTTAAGATGGGGTCAGTGATCCCCCCCCCATTTGAAATTTGGAAAGACTCAGAAGATGGAGGCAAATCATTCAAAAACTATAAAAATTAAAAGAAAAAAAATAATTAAGACCAATTGCAAAGTTGGTAGGAATTTGGACATTCTAGAAATAATGAAGACCAATTGAAAAGTTGCTTGGAATTTTTTAATTGCCCCCCCCTTCAGCGCTAGGCCACCTGCATTGAGAGGGAGCTCCAGGGATGAGCACCCATGTTGGGGCACACGTATGCACATAATGAGCGAATGCGTGTGATGTCAGAAGCGCATTATGCGCATGCCCGATGTACGACATGGCTGTTTGCATTAGGAGCTCCCTCCCAGTGCGAGTGTCCTAGTGCTGGCAGGGCGATTTTTTTAAAAAAAAAAAACTTTTGCCCCCAACGGGAGTGTGAGCTCTATTAGCCCGCACCTTTGATTGGGGATAATACTTTTGCCTAACAGGTGCCTTTTATAACATACTAAGAGTTAATTTAAAGGCTAACCACCCCTTGTTTTGTAAGATCGCATCAAGTCATCTACTTCCAGTGCTGCTCAGTATTCACTAAAGCTGGCCATAGACGCAAAGATAAAGTCGTACGAATCTTCGTTTCACGCGATTTGCGGACCGTGTGTCGCTCGTCTCAACGTTTATTGTACCATTGCAATTGGTCGTTTAGTTGATTGGACAGGTTAGATTTATGTCAGTTAACGATAATATCTCTGCATGTATCTGCATGTCTGACGATATCAATGGGAGGCTTTTACTACTATTTGTTGGACATAACTTTTGTACAGTTGCTACCAGTCAATTAATGGCCAGATCATCGCTATCACTACTTTATTTTAATCTGAATGGTTAGTGGTAGGTTGGGAGATTGTTTGTCAGACATAAGGCTATATCTGCATGTCTATGACCAGCTTAAAGGAATTGTCAGTATAAAAATAAAAACCAGGTAAATGGATAGACTAGAAATGTTTCTAATGTAGTTAGGCAAAAATGTAATGTTTAAAAGCAGGAAGTAGTGTTCTGTCTATTATGTTAGACATCCAGTCACTCCAGCCTTTATACATTACATTTCATTTTTGGCTAACTAACTATATTAGAAACATTTTTTTTTTGCACAGTCTAGTCTATCTATTTTCCTAGTTTCTGTTATTGTTCCCTTAAGCCCTGCACATTTAGAGCAAAAATCAGTGACTGCATGTGTTGCACCCAGTTGCTACCAGGAGGCGCTCTTGTTCAGCAACGTAATCAGGTTTCCATGCAGTGCAGCAAAGTATAAATAAAAATGTCAGATCCAGTTAACTACAAGATGCGACCCAGGCATGGTAATGGACTTAGCTGCGAGCTTCATAATGTTTCTAGTGTGAATCAATTTGCTGGGCAGAGCGGTGGCAGGCTATAATAAGACCAGCAGGTTCAGTGGGCACATGTACAAATATACCCAATGCCCGAGCAGAGAACTAATATGGCCAATAGACTGAGTTTGATCCGTGACCCTATTAAATCAATGTCTCACTGCTACAGAGGGTTTGTATTTGAGAATCAGAAAATGTGCTTGGTCTTCCGTAAGGATTACAGTCTGGACAGTGTGGCCTATTAGAAATGCTTTGCACGGGACACGGGTGAGCTCTGCAGGGGTGTAACCATAAAGGTAAACAACTGGGGGGGCCTTGTTGCTTTATAGCCAATTACATGAAGCCATAGCAGTTAGTTATAGAGAAGTTGCCAGGCATGCTGTTGGCTTCTAATAACTGATAAATGTGTGAAATCAAGGCAAGAGCTAGCTCTGGGCTCTGGCCAAAAGGCCATGTAAAAACACAGCTCCGAGCATGTAAGTATGGAAATTGCTGGCTTATATCCAGGGTGTTAGTCTCTGACTCTATAGAGTGACAGCTCATTGAACAGCATTAGCCTACTGCACAATTACAGGAGCTTTGCAGAATACAGGAAAAGATTATAAATACCCCCTGCTGTAAAGCAGAAGTCACTGAGGGGTTCTGTAACCATATAAAGGCACAAGGCTGCAGGCTGAGTTATACAGGGAACTCTGAGTATCACTCATGTATTATAAGGGATAGTGTACCCCCTACTGTAAATGATAAGGATATTAGAAGTCACTGAGGGGTTATGTGACCATATAAAGGCACAAGGCTGCTGGCTGAGTTATAAAGGGAACTCTGAGTATCACTCATGTATTATAAGGGATAATGTACCCCCTACTGTAAATGATCAGGATATTGAAAGTTACTGAGGGGTTGTTCTGTGACCATATAAAGGCACTAGGCTGCAGGGAACTTTGAACTTTGAGTATCACTCATGTATTATAAGGGATAATGTACCCCCTACTGTAAACAATAAGGATATTAGAAGTCACTGAGGGGTTCTGTGACCATATAAAGGCACAATGCTGCAGGCTGAGTTATAAAGGGAATTCTGAGTATCACTCGTATTATAAGGGATAATGTACCCCCTACTGTAAATGATAAGGATTTTAGAAGACACCGAGGGGTTGTTCTGTGACCATATAAAGCAACAAGACTTCAGGTCAGGTCAGGATATCACTAAAATAATGACAGCACTTTGTCATACCTCACAACTGTCCGGTTTTTAGAGGGGCAGTCCCTCTTTTGACAGTTCAACCTGCAGTCCCTCATTTGTACTGGAAAGTCCCATTTTTCTCTGCACTGAACAGCCAGAAAAAGAAACATTTTTCTAACTTAATTGGTTTTTGGCAGAGAGCCCAGAACAGCCACCAGGTGCACTGGGAAACTTTTGTAACAATTTCAGACAAGCAAATGAGTAATTGTAACAATATAAGATAACAGGTCTCTTGGGGAAATTGTGACTCACAACTTAAAGGGCAATTCACCTTCATTAGCAAAACTAATAACTGGGGAAAAAACACAGAAATGTGTTCAGACTTTTATAGTCTGCCAAATTTTGTAAAATGAACATGGTAATTAGGGGGTGTGACCACAAAAATGGGCGTGGTCAAAAGATGTTGCCGCACTACGCATGGCAACTTTTTTGTCCCTCTTTTTATTTACAAAATGTTGGGAGGTATGCTTTGTTGCCCTGAAACCATAAAACAAATTCATATAGAATTGCTCAGGAGCACACTTTTGAAATCTACATACAATTTTTTTCCCCCACTGCTAATACAACAATATTACAATCTACGCCAGGCAATCTATAATGAGACTGTATTTAGATTGATGGCAGCTGAAATGCCATTAATAAAGTAAATCCAAACTGTCTGTTATACTCACTGATATTCAGAACTTTCTTGTTACTTGTAGTTGTTCTTCTCCACTTCAGTTCGGGTGGAATGAGCATGGTTGGAACTCTTTTGTCTGGTCAGCTCTCCCAGTAATTTTCATATTTCATTGATTGATGTCTGGTCAGAAAAACAAATGTTATCAAAGGGACAGGCCCAGGGTTCTGTGCAAGCTGTATTTTACTTTTAACATTGCCTGGGTTCAAGCACCAATTTTTGACCCATAAGAAGCTCATTGTCGTGGCAGACATTCAGATTATAATAAAATTACAGGTTTATGAACCTTTTAAGCAGTTTGGGGGCATACAACTCTTAAAGGGCCCACATCCAGCCGCAGGTCTCAAGTTATATAACTCTGACTAATGGCCCCCAGATCTAAATTGCCGACAGATTAAATTGACAGCTTATTGGGCATTGTATGGGGCCCTGTCAGGCTTAACCAATCAATATCTGGCCGGATGTCGATCAGGTAGGTTTAAAAATCCCATCGGATCGAGGACTGTGTGGGTTAGTTGATGCTGTCCTTAATCCGACCGCCCGTATTCTCGTTGTGATCCGTTCGTTGGGCCCTAGGGCACACAACCGGATAAGCCCGATATCACCCATGGGCATATAGGGGAGAGATCTGCTTGTTTAGCGACCTCAGCAAAAGAGCGGATCTCTGTCTCCAACCAGGTTCGGACTGGCAATCTGTAGATTCTGGCAAATGCCAAATGAGCTGCTGTAAAATGTCATAGTCTGTCACTATTTATTGGCCTGTGGGAGGCTGTTTGGGTCTCTGTGTACTGGAAATGCCAAGGCCTAGTTTGATTCTCCAGTCCAACAAATTCACATCATATCACTCAATAGCCGGCTGACCCCCCACCCAAGATATATCTTTATCCTTTGGCCCCAAATCAGAAATGTTAGAGATGTCTGTCCATGAGCTGTTGTTATCAAGAAATCCCTTTTATACAATCAGCTTCCTCCCCTGTGGTTTAACCAGCGATTTGCCCAACAAGTTTTTTTAAGCCAACCGGCTTTGCTGTCACCTTCCTCACCCACCCAAGTGAACACAGGGGTCTCCCCATGGAAGGAACCATGTTTTTTTGGCTTACAGGAAGTGGTCATGTCATGTTTGGCAAGTCAGGAAGCAGTCATGTCATATGATTCCCCATACATATATTTTTCTCCCCACCTAACTGCTTTTTAATCTCACTGTGTGAAGAAGCCAATCAGGACACCATTATTATGCCCCCAATATGAACATGTCAATCTAGAAACCATCATTCTGTGTATACTGTGTAGACATGTCAATCTGGACTCCATCATTCTGCACACTGTGTGGAGTTGTCAATCAGGACACTATTATTATATGCACTATGTGGAGTTGTCAATGTGGACTCCATCATTCTGCACACTGTGTGGCGTTGTCAATCAAGACACTATCATTCCTGGAACTGTAAGGAGACCATGTCAACCGAGGAAGCCATCTTTGTCAAATCATTCCTCCCACCAGACAGGTGATGAAGCCAGATCTATGCCTTTGCAGGCCTACACCCACACACCTCTAATTCCTTTTTCTTGCAAGCTGTAAGCCTCTGCTCATGTTTATTCATCTGAATTTATTGCTGTGCCAGAAGCATGTATCGGGAAACTAACCTAACATCTCCTGGGTACAGATTGGTTTTGGTTTGTAAACATTCTTCTAGACGGTCCTAACTTCTCCCAATTCAGCTGGTTCAGTTGGTTGCACACAGATCATAGATCGCCAAGATTCGCGTGCCCCATTGATATTCCTGTGCCCATGCCAGGGACCTGGATTCAGTGCTCAATTGTAGGTCTTCCTAAGTTAATTTCATTGCATCCAACGTTCTTACGCTCTGACAGGCCACAAGTTGGACTTTACAAAACAGAGTTCCTGTAGTTTGCAAGTAGGGTGCTCTCAATGTTTACTCAAGGTGCATCAGGTGCATACACATGTGGATCAAACATTTCGGGACTTGTCCAGCCCTTCCTGAGAAATTCTAAATTTAATTTTGTATATTAGCGACTTCACAAATTGGGCTTTTCTTGGGGTCTGCACAGAAACCACTACAGATGTCAGGCACTCATAGCGGAGCCTCCCTTTTCCATTTTCCAATCCGCCCGTTGTCCTAATTAGAGGACTGCTATTTTGTGTTGTGGGGGGTAATTTGTGTTGCTCCTGTGTCAGGAAAAGGACAGTACCAAGGGGAGCTAGCATTGCAAATGGCCTCCAGCTTAGCGAGAACCAAGGAGGTTGGATAAAGCCTCATTTGCAGCTTTAGTGTCACTTTCAGCCTTTTTTGGAAGGTTAAATGGCTGTTTAGAGCTCAGCATTGAAGGCCAGGCAGGGGTTTATTGTTCAAGCTTTCTCCTGCATTGTTGAAACCTTTTCAATAGTCGCCTGAATAAGAAAGCTCAGGGGCCCCCACCTCTCCTCCTCCTTCAGCCGGAACACAAGCAACTTCCCATGGGGGAGGCCTAAACTTTCCTGCAGGCTGTAATGGTATTCAAGGCCTCTACCGATTCAGCTCCTTCTTTCTTATTCTTTCCCCCCCCTCCCTACTTTTTTTCTTTTTCCTTGCAATTTAACCCAAGCAGAGAAGCTCACTGATCTCTGCTTGACACCCCATTAACACATGAATACCTTTGAGTGGCTGAAAAAGGCATCTCACTTTTGCTGACCCACTCGGTCCTTCTGCTGAGAGGCTGGAGATCAAACAAAGCAACTGCAGGCCAATCCTCATTGTGCCCCCCCTGCAGAGGGATTCCTCCTCCATTTCAAACGGCCATTGTCTGCTTTATTATGAAAAGCTTTCGGTGCACAGGATACAAACAGCTGTTCTAGGACTGCCTTGTGCTTTATGCAGAATTTATTCTCTCTACCCCTCCTTTTCACATGCCCCAATGCCAACAAATGAACCCATTGCTCTGAACTAATCAGGTTGGAGAGAGGGATGGACGACCCTCCAGAGGTTGCTAAACTACAACTTCCAGCTTCCTCCGACAGGTGCTGGTTTCTGTAGTGCTCTGCGGATAGAAATAGCAAATAAGACAAAATGTTTTATTTATGGGTACTTTAGGAGAATCAAAGCTCCAGCTGCTTCTGGTTCCTCAGCAGAATCATGCCATCTTAAGACGTAATTACGATCTTTCTTGGAAAAGATCTTTCCAAGAAAGATAGTTTCAATACACACATGTAGAGCTGAATCGTCGACAGGTAGAAACAATCTGAATGTCAGATATATAGGTAGACACAATAGAATTCTACCTGTATCTGACGATTCAGCACTAACAATAGCCAGTGTTTGGGTACCTTCCAAGGCACCCGATCAAAATTTTCCATCCAGCCCGATCGACGGGCCGACCGATATCCAAGTCTTCTGCTGATATCGGTCGTCTCTTTTCCCACCATACAAGCACCAAATACGATATTATCTGTGCGTCTATGGCCACCTTTAGCGAGCAAATCCTGGCCTGTTCAAATGGCAGTTGCTGCTGTGTTCAGGCATGTATCATTGTGCAGGGAGCAGAGTTACTATGTGCAAGCTGGAAGGGGTAGATAGAACATCGTGGACACTACATGCTTTGCTGGACAAGGGGCCATTTCTTTTCAAATTCCTTTTGTTGAATTTTACAATAAAATAAGTGGACTGTTTTACAGCATGTAAAAATATATGTGCAGTTTCATATTCCAAATATATAACATTCAGAATTCTACATGAACAAAAAACAAATATTGTTAAACATTTTGACCTGTTTCTCATCTATTTATGAGATTTATTATTGCTCGACAAATGGATTTTAAAATCCAGATAGTTTATTTGTAAATACAATTCAACAATTATGTGAATGGATTGACAACTATATTATATTCCTGAATTCTTCAAAGAATACATTCTTTTTATATTGCCATCTAAAGTTTCAACATAAATTGACCATCTCTTTTTTTATTTTATTTCATAAAGAAAAATCTTCGATTCGGAATCTAATAGCTTCTTGAATACATAAACTATGCAAATATAAGAGTACATCTTTCAATGTGGGGGCTTTCTCTAGAATCCAACATAAAAAAACTAGATTTCCCAGTGGCCGCCATTAATAATTGACAGAAATCAAGAATTTCAGCTGAGGAATTGACAAAAAAAATCATTATTAATCAATTGAGATGAGTCTTCCATATCTAAAGGTAAGGGCACACGCAAAAATTCAGGGAGATTTAGTTGTCCGGCAAAAAATCACCTCTTTATTGGGGGAACTAATCTCCCTGAACTGCCTCCCGCCGGCGATTTAGATTCTAGCCGGCGGCACTTGGATTGCCAAAAGTCGCCCGAAGTTTCTTTGTGAGGCAACTTCAGGCGACTTCGAGAAACGAGGCAGTTCTGGGAAGATTTGCCGCCACGAAGAAGAGGAGATTTGTCGCTGTAACAATTTAGATAACAAAACTGGAATAACAAAAAAAAACACAGAAATATGTTCAAACTTTCATAACCTGCCAAATTTAGTAAAATGAAAATGGTATTTAGGGGGTGTGGCCACAAAAATTGGCGTGGCCACAAAAATTTTCGCCGCTCATAGCGCAGCAAATTTTTTGTCCCTCTTTTTATTTTCAAAATGTTGGGAGGTATGATTAACATTACAATTGTAGCCTTACAGAGCACTTGTTTTTGAGATGGGGTCAGTGACCCCCATTTCAAAGCTGAAAAGAGTCAGAAGAGGCAAATAATTCAGAAAATGATTAAAAAATGATGGCCAATTGAAAAGCTGCTTAGCATTGTTCTATAAAAGTTGACTTAAAGGTGATCCACCCCCTTAGGCCTGTGGAACACATTCTAACCACCACCAGTCACCAGTCCAAGTGTCAGCCATGATGCTTTCCATTTATCAACACCAGTACTGGCATTTTGTCTGCCATTGTTTTCCGATGGATGTTTGCTGCCATCCCCCTCGAGCGTGTACAGCTGTCTGTGCCTGTGAGTAGAGTGGCTATAGAGGAAGATGCCCCAGTAGTTCAGGCCCCCCATCCCTCAGGTCCCCTGCAGCAGTGGGGTCTGCTTCCTCTATAGTTACTGCTTCTCCGTTTACCGTAAGCCTTAGAGGGGTGTTTCACCTTTGATTAACTTTTAGCATGTTATAGAATTGCCAATTCTAAGCAACCTTTCAATTGGTCTTCATTATTTTTAATAGTTTTTTTAATTACAGTGAAACCTCGATTTTAAGTCCCATGATTTTAAAGGGGTGGTTCGTCTGTTAGTTAACTTGTCAATTTATTTAATTATTTTTTTATAGTTTTTGAATTGTTTGCCTTCTTAGCTGACTCTTGCCAGCTTTTAGATGGGGGTCACTGACCCCATCTAAAAACAAATGCTCTGTAAGGCTACAAAATTGTTGTTTTTGCTACTTTTTATTCCTCATCTTTTTATTCAGGCCTCTACTATTCCAGTCTCTTATTGAAATCAATGCCTATGGTAATTTAGACTCCTACTGCAATAGAGAGAGCTGCTGCATAAAAAGCTAAATAACTCAAAAACTAAAAATAATAAAAAATGAAAACCAATGGCAAATTGTCTCAGAATATCCCTCTCTGCATCATACCGACAGTTAACATGAAGGTGAACAACCCCTTTAAGTTTTCTTGCATTTTACCTTTTTTATTTGTGGTCCCACCAATTCATAATGCATTTCAACGGGTGCATTTCCCTGTTTTAAGTAATGTTTTCTCGGATTTTACATCATAAGTTTGTCCTGATGTTCCCAAAGACTTCTTTTTTCCCTGTATGAAAGTTATTATTTGTGAAATGAAAAGGTTTCAAAATCCTAAGCAGGTGTATATTTTGCCATTGCCTGTAAATGGTCAATTGCAATGAGTCTGCCCCTTATGCAGTCCTGCACCAATCACTTATTGCTTTAGGTTGTGATAGTGTAACATTAACACTGCAATGTTTTAACCCTTGTTATTAACACAGTAAATCTTGTTTCTCAAAGTAAAACCGACTCCTGTGCTTATATCCTTTCAGTACTTGAAGAAAAAGTTACTTTAACACATTTCCCTGATTTTACATTTTATTGGATTTTACATCATTTTCTGGTCCCCTGAAAGACGTAAAATGGGGGTTCTACTGTATTTGCCTTTTTCTTTTGACTCTTTTCCGCTTTCAAATGGGGGTCAGTGACCCCATCTAGAAAAACAATGCTCTGTAAGGCTACACATTTGTTATTGCTACTTTTTATACTCTTCTTTCTATTCAGGCCTCTACTATTCATATTCCAGTCTCTTATTCAGATCAATGCATGGTTGCTGGGGTAATTCAGACCCTGATGACACTGCAAACTGGAGAGCTGCTGAATAAAATTCTAAATAACTCAAAAACCACAAATAATAAAAAATGAAAACCAATTGCAAATTGTCTCAGAATATCACTCTCTACGTCATACTAAAAGTCAAATCAAAGGTGAGCAACCCCATTTTTTATGACGAAAAAAGAATAAGGCATTTTGAGTGGCAAATTTTACCAATTGTTGCACTTTGCCCACTTTAAGAATATAAACTCCATGAGCTCTTATAAAGGCTATTTTTCTAGTTATCTGTAACTTCCCGCTGTTTATAGTAGCAAACAGTAAGTCACTGATGCCATGGAAAATGACCACTCACCAGCCAGCTGAAAGTGTTATTATTGTGCATAAATATTATAATATTATATATAAATATACTATTGTGAATGGCAAGGTTTTACTGGTAGCACTACCCCTGAATACAATTCTGGGCATTCTGACAAAACACCAAAATGTTACATGTCTCTTCTGTGCTAATCAACTCACATGTAACCTTAAGTTCCCCTTTAAAAGAGATTCTGTAGCAGTTGCATTCTGCCTAAATTAAAAGGCACAGTGGGCAATTTAGCGGCACTGTAAGATACTAATTGATAGGTAATCCAGCGCATTCGCAAAAAATGGCATCAGAGAAAGTGTTCAAATGCAAAAAAAGCACATTTCCTAATAATCCTTTGAACCTTCCTCCCATTGTTTTGTGCAATCATCTGCAGAGAAGAGAATGCAGTGTCTCGCTCTCTTGTCTCATCCTATTCTATTATATTTACTTCCCAACAAGCCCCTGCATTTAGGGCAATGTCCCACTGAGAGACTTCCCAATGGAGTAAATATATACACTGTACAGTGGGTTGGTGGGTAAACATCTGTGTCTGTTTGAGTGCCCAAAATCAGATCAGCCCAAAATCAGATCAGCCCAAAATCAAACCAGCTAAAGGCACACTGGGCTGTTTATGTGCCCATGCAAAATCTTCTCCAGCACAGGAGAAAAAACATCCACAAATGTGAATCTCATTTGAACTGCACAAAACTGCAAAAATGTTTTACTGCCAGTGATTCAGACTGACGTCAGTACAAAGGTGTTTTTGGACGTTTTGCCACCTGACGAATATTAAGTGACAAACCATCCAGTGTGCCGTTCCTCTATTTGTAAAGCTGTGGGTCCCTAGGAATTGGATCCATTGATTAAACAATCTATCTATCTGTCTATCTATATATCTATATGTCTATCTAATATCTATATAAATCTGACTATCTATATCATCTATCTATCTATCATCTATCTATCTATCTATCTATCTATCTATCTATCTATCTATCTATCTATCTATCTATCTATCTATCTATCTATCTATCTATCTATCTATCATCTATAAATCTGACTATATATATCATCTATCTATCTATCTATCTATCTATCTATCTATCTATCTATCTATCTATCTATCTATCTATCTATCTATCTATCTATCTGTATGTCTGCCTGTCTGTCTATCTATCTTTCTCTATGTATCTCTCTGTCTCTATCCATCCACCCACCCTTCATCTGTATCTATCTATCTATCTGTCTGTCTGTCTGTCTGTCTGTCTGTCTGTCTGTCTGTCTATCTATATATCTATATGTCTATCTAATATCTATAAATCTGACTATATATATATATCTATATGTCTATCTAATATCTATAAATCTGACTATATATATTATCTATCTATCTATCTATCTATCTATCTATCTATCTATCTATCTATCTATCTATCTATCTATCTATCATCTATCATCTATCTCATCTATCTGTATGTCTGCCTGTCTATCTATCTCTCTCTCTATCTATCTCTCTGTCTCTATCCATCCACCCTTCATCTGTATCTATCTATCTATCTATCTATCTATCTATCTATCTATCTATCTATCTATCTATCTATCTATTTATCATCGCCAGTCTATCTAAAGTACAAACTAGCCAAGGTATGGTTTTGGGCTGCTTTTTGGGCCTTTGGCTGGTTTGAAACCAGCCAAAGTTTTTTCTTGGAAATCATTAGATGCAGCGCACTCTGGGACCCAAGAATCACTTAGTTCAGCATATAGATTTAAAATTATCCAACTTTATTAATACATCTGATTGGAAAAGAGGTCTGACGCATTTCGTAACTACATACTTCTATTTTGCAATTGTCTGCCTCCCTGAGCTGAAGGTCTGGGGCTTGAGCACCTGGACCCCCCCATTTATTTGGGTAAGTTTACCCCAACCTACATTATTTCAGACACTGAATGCCTTTTTTGTAAATAGTTTTTGTACTATCTTTCAAGTACCTGACTGCTGGTCCTATAGATTCCCAGTTTCTGGGTTCCAGCCGGTTCAGTTTAGGATGACTTTTCGCTGTCCCTTCTACGGTGAATCGGCTGACATTGAAAGGGTTAAGCATACTATTTCTGTCTCTTTGTCCTTACTGTGCATGGTTAATGGTGGTTTGCCGAGCAGATTCAGCCAATTAATAACCCTTTCCATTTCAACCAGAGAATTTAGGATTGGTCCTTTGTTGCCGTAGGGGTGAATAACTAAGGTACGGGCGCAGAGCATGTGGGTCTATTCAGTGAGAAAATTATCAACCCCCCTCCCTTTACTGTAGGGCCAAACTGCAGTAAATAAAACCTGCATGTCTCTTCTTCATTTCTGCTTGTTTGACTTTTCATTTGTACCCTAGAGAGCGTGACATAGAAATGCTAATATCTGTCCCCCATCCTAGGGTTGCCTGCGGGGAATCCTTTGTCTGAGCTCAGCTCTGTTATGGCACTGTGCCCCATGTGCGTGTAACCCCCCATCTGTGCAAAGCATGTCAGAATAACTCATGTTTTTATTATCTAATTTCAGAGGTGGCTCAAAGCTTCTGTTTGATGGGATCAAGCGACATCAAGTGACATTGCGGACCAATCAAATCCCTGAGTATTCTTAGCCATGACGTTTTGGGGGAGTGGGATACTTATTTAGTGTTTAACGAAATTGGGTATGGATCATAGAGATGGTGCTGACGCAGCACGTGAGGGAAAATCTAAATCCCCTTTGGTGCTTGGGGGTGTATTCTATGTTGTATTGCTTAAGACTTTAACGTGGGGGGTTTCTTCTGCAAGACCTAGGGGAAGAGATTCCTTGTGCTCAGTCATAGCCAGTTCCATACAAATGATCCCAGTGCCATGTGCGTGTAGGAGCATGTGACTAGTGATGTAGGCAGCATTGCAGGGGGATTTGATGTGAAATACATGGAGCTGAAAGTCTTTTTTTTGGGGGGGGGAATTAAAGAAGGAAAAAAAAGGCAGGGGTTATTGGAAGGACAGAGAAGAACCTGCCAGTAGCAGCTTTCAGGGCTCCTCTGCTGTCTCCGTGGAATTTATGGCCCTGATAGCGCATAAGGGGAGGGGAGAGCACTTTAAACTGATTAGAATGCATTTCACATGGTAGATGGTGCCAGCTGTTCCTCTGCTCTTACTCTCCTCTCTTTTGCCCCTCTCTCTCCCCCCAGATAACTGACCGGCACTGTTTGCTCAGCTCTGAGCCCCCCTGTGCGAAATTGCTTTTCAAAAGGAGCACTTTCTGCTTAATTAAACAAAGAGTCAACACATCTGTGGAGTTTTTCCTGCGTCCCTATTATGCCCATACTGATCCCTTCTCTCTCACTCCATGATCCCGGCTCCTGCTGCCTGCCCATCCTAGGCAGAACCTAGCACATATGGGGCACCTTCTATAATGTTTCGAGGGCTTATAAATCTAATCTGTTGGGCTCTGTATGAATTTTGTATATTCATTTATTTTTTGCATCCTCGTGACAGTATTTGAAGCTGAAAAAAGATACCTGTCCTACATCACACTTCGCTCAAATAATTCCTAGAATACCCTAGCTTCTAGCTCAGCACTGTCCAATTGCTTTCATGTGTAGATGTGGCCATACATGGGCTAATAAGTGGTTGCGGCCCACAAGCCACATGAGGGGCCACATGAGGTATGGCTGCCTTTCTATTGTTCTGAGAGTTTGTGTATAGATCACTGACTGATACGGAGCAACCTGAATAGGTATGGGACCTGTTGTCCAGAATGCTCAGGACCTGGGGTTTTCCGAACAACAGATCTTTCTGTAATTTGGATGTTCATACCTTAAAGGTGGCCATCCACTCATTTAGCGAGGACGCCAAACAAGTGGATCTTAACCCGATATGCCCACGTCTGAGTGATATCGACTGCGAATGGGCGACAATGGGTCACAGGACCGCATCAACTAGCAGATGTGGTCCTGGATCATAGAAAATAATCAAACTGACTAATCGCAATCTGCCCGATTTTTGGCCTGATATCGATCAGGAGGACCTGTCGGAAGCCGCCACACATGGGCAGATAAGATGCCGAATCTGTCTAAAGAACGGATATCAGCAGCTTTAATCTGTCGGTGTTAGGCCACCTTAAATCATGGAAACAAGTCATGGAAACATTAAATAAACCCAATAGGCTGGTTTTGCTTCCAATAAGGATTCATTATATCCTAGTCTTGATCAGGTACAAGATAAAATTTGATTATTAAAAAGAAGAATACCGCTCACTTCTATTCTACGCAAGGTAAAACATGCACTGGATGAGGTCCCCGACCCCCAACGGTCCAGACCTGGAAACAATTGGTTCACAACAGTATCTCCTTAATTAAACTGACATATGAAGCCAGAGGGATGCAGTCTAAATATGAAAAAATCTGGACACCATGGTGTGAGGCAGACTTAAACTAAAATTCACTCTAATTTTGTAGATCACTTCTTACTGTATTGGGATATTGTTTATAGGCTACTGATGTATCACTCGCTGTCGACTGAACTGTAATGGTCTTGGCTGAATGTTTGGTTTTATAATCAATTAAAAAAAAAGTTACCTTTAAAAAAAAAAAAAAAAAAAAAGAAGAAAATGATTTTTGAAAATTTGGATAAAAAGTCTATGGGAGATGGCCTATCCGTAATTCTGAGCTTCCTAAATAATGGGTTTCCGGATAATGGATCCCATACCTGTACATAGCGTGGGCCTCCATACATGCACAGATAATCACAGGAAACATTTTATATGTGCATGTATGCTCCCCTTAGGGCTTGTTATCTTCTGTAGCACAAGTTCAGGGGTCTGGTTCACCATTGAGCTTTAATCTCATAGCCCCCCTGTTGTACTGAAGTCCAGCTGGAGGACGGTGAACTTTCAAGAGACTTTCTAATTGTACTACGTAGGGGGAAAAAAATCCAAGCTGATGATTTATTACTCATAGTCCATTGGTGATCCAGGGACTGGACTGTATTCTTACTTGCTAGAATGGGATTTAACTCTTTCCTGAAACTACTAATGGTCCAACGCAGCTGCATCAGGGATTGAAATCCACAGTATTGGTGAGCTGTTTGCCTTTAGTCCAATAGTCAATGCTGAAGTCTCAAAAGTCAATGCATGTGCCATTCCTAGCCATACTACTAACCCTGGGTTGACTCAGATTACACATAAGAAATAGTGCATTTTGATAAATGTATTATTGAAAGTTACCTGAAATAGGCTTTAGCAGGCCATACACAAAATTGGGTGCAGACGTAGCCAATCTTGACCGACTCAGCAACCCTTATTGATGTTGGAACTAGGCTTGAGCATTCCAGAATGTAATATTTGCCCTTCGGAGTAGCACATGGAAGCCACCAATAAACTTTTATCCCTCATGGTCAGCAGCTTCCTGTTGGAAAGAAAAGTAGCCTTTTATTTACAGCAGTGTAGTAAAATATATACTTAAGCAATTCATGTATAGGATTGGAAGAAATAAGCTCAGTAAAAGCCCAAAGTAGAAATATTGGCGCAAACTGACCCTAACACAGCATTATTCACGAGTGTCTGTAAATTGGTAAAAATAATATTACTGTCCTTTAATTTAAAACAAAAGTGTTTTATGAGAAAGGCAGTCTCTTTTATACATTCAAATGAAAGGGGGGACTCCCCTTTATGTAAAGATTTGACTCTATAAAGTTGAGTTGCAGCCATGCTACATTTTATGAGCGTTTCTGTTACTGATTAGACAGGCGGACAGAAGGAAAGGCCTCTTCCCAGGCAGGGAACAATAGGTGGAGTGCAGTGATGCCGGCTTCTCCATGGTAACCCCCCGTACAATGGATTCCCTGGACCGAGAATGTGGGTGGGTGGTTGGGGGGTGCAACTTCTCTGACCCTCTGCCGAGTCAGGCTGATGAACTAGCGTTTGAATCTATGGCTGACCCTACAGTGACCAGCAACTCTTTCCATTCAAAACCAAAGGCCTTTAAAAGTCCACAACGGGGGTATCCAGAATGTCCAGAGAACAGTGTCACCTGCAGTGAAAGTCATGACTTGGCAGTGAAGAGATTAAAAAGCACTGATAGCTGCAGATAAAGAAATAAGATCAATTACAGTTAACGGATATGCGCAACATTTTTATCTGTGGATAAACCCCAAGCTATTGTACCATCTTGTTTTGACAAATAACATCTCTTACAACTTGTTTTTATATGTGACTGATATATATATATAGAGAGAGAGAGAGAAAAAGAGAGAGAGAGAGAGAGAGAGAGAGAGGCGGACCAAGCAGGCCAGGCGCCCTAGGCAGCCCAGTAAAGACATTCACGTTCACTCGAGCATGCGGCGCTTACTGCAAACAGATTTCCAGGTGGGTTCGGTCTAGGGGTAGGCAGAAGAGGTAGCTTCCCAGTGCCCCCCAATCAACTCTCAGGTCTTATGTAAAAAGTTTTATTGTTACATACAAAACTCGCGTGGACTATGTGTGTGTGTGTGTGCGTGCGTGCCGCCATATTGGTTTTCCTTTAGACAGTACTGTATGAGGGTACAGCTTATGAAGCATATTATACATTAGTTAATGATCTTGACTGTGTTTCTGCTTCCAACAGGGGACATGAAGCAGTTATTGGATCTATAGGGTCATGGGGCCACTGTCAGAATTGCAACTAAATAGTCAGGGCATCGTCTTAAACCCAGGGAGCTCATAGCAAGAGCCCAGGGTCCAATATATGCTGCACACATCTGCAGTTCAGTTGTTGTAACTCCCAGCAACTCCCAGCATGTTTTCCAGCTCAGATGCTCTTTTGCCCATCATATTGCAGCTGCACCTCTAACTATAATGCACATTAACAGGTGCATTCAGTCTGACTGTTACCTCTAATGCTGCAGTGCATTGTGGGATATATTATCCACTATCATATAGAACAGAATCCCCAACCCCTTCCTAAACACTGCATTATTACTAAGAAACTAAGGTAACTAATGTCTTTATATCTTTTTCTAAGCACCCTGGCATTCTGGTTCTAGTTAATGATGCAGATTGGGAATTGATGGTAAGTGAAGTAGAATTCATGATGACATTCATTTTGGACTTTTGGATTAGTGGATACAATCAATAAAGTACATGGTAGGATTGCTGTGGCCATTCAGCTGCTAATAAAATACACATTCCAGCATCAGGAGTTGCAATGCAAGGGCTACTGGAAGGCCACAGTTTACTCCATAAATAACGTGTATAGGGGCAAGAACTCACGGGATAAAGTAGGGGCAGGGGGAGTCTGAGTGACAAAACCACTTTCTGTATATGTGTATATATATATATATATATATATATATATATATATATATATATATATATATATATATATATATATAAGCAGGAAGATGCTGCTGCTGTCTGTAGAGCATTACTAATACTAATTACTAATAGTTAGTTTTACCCCATATTAAGCACACTTTAATGAAGAAGAGCTGCCTTGTGGTACAATTATATTATTGTATGTGTAGCAGGGCTACAGAATCGGGCATGAAAACCATAGAGTCCTGCAACGGACAAACTCCATATATTATCTGTGTGTTCTGTCCCCCCTTGCAGGGAGAGCTGGATTATCAGCTTCCTTTCTACGTTACATGGTGGATATTTAACAAAGGCCTGAATAAAGATTTTCAAGGTTCCTCCTAGGCCTTACATCATATTGGGATGCCATGAAAAGGGACACTGATAAGACTTGTGTGAAGATGCTCTGCCCGTCACTCCTTTGTTTTTTTTTACTTCTGAGTCAGATGGGGAAAAGTCAGCCTTTACTGTTTTAAACATTATCATAACTGCACATTCAAAAAAACAATAATAAAGGATTAATCTTTTTTTTTCTATTTCCAGCTTTACGGATTCTTTATTGTGCTGGGTTGGTATTCATGGGCTCTCGGATGAGCAAGAGTTGGTGCATGCAGGTGACAGCCAGCATCCATTCCTTGGCTTGCAGTGATCCCCAACCAGTAGCTCATAAGCAACATGTTACTCTCCAACCCGTTGGATGTTGCTCCCAGTGGCCTCAAAGCAGGAGCTTATATTTGAATTCCAGGCTTGGAGACAAGTTTTGGTTGTATAAAAACCAGTTGCACTGCCAAACAGAGCCTCACTGTAGGTTGACAATCCACATAGGGGCTACTAAATGGCCAATCATAGCACAAAAGGTTCTTAACTGGATCAACAGAGTTTTTCCCCATAATGGGTTTGTGTGCTGCAGTGATTGTCAGACTCTTAGTTCAAGCCTCCCTTTGAGATCCAACCGTTGTCCCTTAGCAATATTACAATTATAAGGAAAAAATTGAGGAATCAGCCACAGTTCCAAGAATATTTAACAAGAACATATAGATAACCTTTTATGTGTAAGAGAAAAATAAGAATTCCTCTCACAGTGGACTTTCAGGTGTGCTTAGGAGCAAAATAACAATTCTTCTAAATTCTTCTCATCCTAATTGAACTTCACGGTGGACTTTCAGGTGTGCCTAGGAGGAAAATAAGAATTCTTCTCAAGGTGGACTTTCAGGTGTGCTTATGAACAAAATAAGAATTATCAAATCTCACCCTGATTGAACTTCATGGTGGACTTTCAGGTGTGCCTAGGAGGAAAATAAGAATTCTTCTAATGGTGGAGTTCTTTTCACAGTGGTGTTCGTGTGTGTAGGAGCAAAATAAGAATTGTTTATTAAATCTCACCCTAATTGAACTTCATGGTAGACATTCAGGTGTGCCTAGGAGGAAAATAAGAATTCTTCTCCAATCTCACCCTTATTGATCTTCAAGCTAAACCACTTGTCACTGCTCTAGGTTCCCCTGGAAGGGCGAGACCCCACAGTTCGGGAACCACTGGTCTCTAGGTTGTGCACTCATTAACATTGGAAAGCTACTAAGGTTATAGCCTGGTCACTAGTACTAATGAATTGAAATGAGGATTCCAGGACCATTTCTAAAGAGTAGGAATCAATTAGGAATCCTCTAGGAATCCTGCTAGTATAATGTCGTAGGAATCCCGCAAGTATAATGTAGTAGGAATCGAGTAGGAATCCTGCAAGTGTAATGTAGTAGGAATTGTGTAGGAATCCTGCAAGTGTAATGTGGTAGGAATTGTGTAGGAATCCTGCAAGTATAATGTAGTGGGAATTATGTAGGAATCCTGCAAGTAAAATGGCGCCGTGTGAATTGAATAGAAAAAAATGGAAAGCGCCAGCAAGTTGTCACATGGAAGCACAGAATGCAGTTTCCATAATAAAGCGCGCCACTGCGTTTTATTGAATTATGGTACGTGCACCGTTGCCCTTTTTTTTTTTTTGCTTGGAGTTGAAGTAATTTTCTCATTTTCAGGAAATGTACTGCGCTGACTAACTCCACCTTCCCCGTGTCTTTCTCTCTCTCTCTCTCTTTCGGCTTCTCCGTCCCTCCCCTGGTCTTGGCTTCTCGCTACTGCAGTGTTTGCTGTAACAGGGTTATAAAAAAAACCTCTTAAATCTTATATCGATTGATGGGGAAGTAAAAGGTCCCCGGAGCCTACAACGTGTCTCTGACAGCAAGGGGGATGGGAGTCACATAGCATCACTGATAGGTTTCTGTCACTCTATCACACCGTGTCCTTATTAACCGCAAAATTGCTTTATTGGCCACCTAGTGCGCATTGGTTCATGAACCCTTTGCCTTTTTTTATAGGGGGGATTTTTTTTTCCTTGTAGGTTTTTTTTTTTTTACATTAAGATATATAAATAACAAATATATATTTCTGCATTTCAACATTCACCGCACAGCCTTTCCAGACGAGAAAGCTCAACAACAACGTGGCGGCCATCTTTGTTAATAGTAAGAAGTCAGCTGACGTGTCTTGTGGTGGTATTGAACAATGCAGCACTTTTAAAATAGAAAATAAAATTGCCACGTAAAAGAATCGCAGCGCTGGCCATCCAAGAGGGGATTTTTTTGGTGTGTTGTTGTGTTTCATTGTGATTAATTGCATCAGAACCCCCGCTCTTGTGTTAAAGCGTGTTACATGATGCAATTCGTTAACCGCCGTGCTACCGAGACATCTGCGAAGCCTATATTGGGAGCATTGGGGTTAACAGCATCACCCTGCCTCCTTGTCTTAAGGGTATAGAAATATTAGATTTGTTATTGATACAAAATCAGATTTCTACTTGTGATTGTTCCGTTAAAAACATATAATAAAAAAGTGCACGTTTTTTTTTTTTTTAAATCAGGGATAAAATTATTTTTTTAAAATCCATGGATATATCTTTTTTAGGGATTCAGAAACTGTTTATGGGGAATTGTTTTTGCGCCAGCCGATTAGCGTTCATTTGAGTTCTGTTATGCGCACTGATCTTGATGGCCACGTCTGGATTCACTCGCGAAGTTAAAAAAAAAAACACACACTGTTTCCCCCCCTCCCCATTTTTACACGTACAAGAGGCGTTCTATACATGAAGGTCGTTTGTCAATGTCTCCCATTTTGAATTCTGGTCATTTTGATGAATTCCTTGCGACCCTTTTACACACAAAGTAAAGGGATCCAATCTGTATTCATGCTCCATGAGTTGGTTCTACAATAAGCAATAGCCAAGTCGCCATATGGCTGGTGGTGCCCCCCCCCTTAGGTCATAAATTAGAATAGCAATCTGTATGTTTGGTACCATTATTTGATTAAATCTTGATATTCTCTCTCCCGCTGGAGTAGAGTGGAAAGACTGCCGTGAGTAATAATAGGAATATAGTCAGTAGAACTATAAAGCGATCAGCAAACTAGATATGTCTATGGCTACATTACTCTCTCATCTATATGCTTAGATCACTTTTCATGATGAGTATTCCAATAATATATATTATTTACAATTTTATTTTTGAAGAGCTTTTTATCCAGGAATTGGTGCAGTATTAGTAAATTTTTTTCCACTACATTTTATTTCATTCTGTACGTTTTATTATCTTTATCCACCATTTTTAAAAATGGGATCTGGGGTTTTCCCAGATAAGGAGTCCTTCTATGATTTAGATCACTATTCCTAAACATTGAATAAACCCAATAGGATTGTTTCGCCGCATAATATGGATTAATGCAGCTTCGGTTTGGATTAAGTACTAATTACTGTATTATTGTTACAGAGCAAATAGATATATATTTTTTTAAAAAATTAGAATTATTCGATTAAAATGTAATCTATGGGAAATGGCCTCCCTGTAATTCTAAGCTTTCCAAATAATGGGTTCCCATACCTGTATTTAAAATCATATAGTTCTCACCGTATCATTTAGTTTTTAAGAGGTCTAAACAGAAGCTTATACTTTTGTAGGCCTTCATTCTTTTTGTACTACTATTACTATTTCTGTACAGGTACGGGATCCGTTATCCGGCAACCCGTTATCCAGAAAGCTCAGAATTACAGAAAATGATTTCCTTTTTCTCTGTAATAATAAAACAGTAGCTTGTACTTGATCCCAACTAAGATATAATTAATCCCTATTTGAAGCAAACCCAGCCTATTGGGTTTATTTAATGTTTACATGTTTTTCTAGTATGAAGCTCCAAATTACAGAAAGATCCATTATCCGGCAAACCCAAGGTCCTGATCATTCTGGATACTAGGGGAAAATAGTGATAAAAGTATTGCTGAAGATAGATAGTTTGGCTTTTTGAGGAGGTTGTTTTTTTATAACAAGGTACATTTTTATTGTAGTAAGCTGTTATTACAGTTATGGGCATGTTTAAATTCTGGCAGAAGTTATAGCCGCCCAGGCCTCTACAGCAATATTTAGTCCATCTACTCCTCAACCTGTTTCATTCTGGGACCCCTGTACAGAAGGCTGTAAGTACTATTATAAAGCTCCGCATAATCAGTTTAGGACTAATTGCCAGAAGCACGAAACGCGTTGTGTCATAAACTTACACAAAAACTTTCGTGGGGGGTCTCTGATTTCCTGCCAGTATAGAACCATGGTTTTATATCTATCTACCTATCCTTATAATGCTGGCTTGCCACATTTAAAGAAGATAGTAACTGTAATAAAGATTTGCTCCATTTTATAATACATTTTTTTTTTCAAAATAAAAGTTTAGAACGATACCTAAGGGTTAGCGCTGCCACTAGCCGGGGATTTTGGTAGGGATGGTAGAGCTCGTAGTGTGTAACAAAGAGACTAATGCACTTAATTTATTGTAATCTGTAAGCAAATGTCAAAACACAGCAATTACTGAAATCTAATACTGCTAATTAGGGCACCGTGAAGAGAATGACAGCAAATATTGCTGATGTGCAGAACAGACACACACAATCACTCATGTAAACATGGAAACTATCCATAATATCTATACGTTCTGCTTCATTGTTAAAACATTGGAAAATGTTGTACCTGATAATAATAATCCCAGGTATTAAAAACTAACCAAATTCCCAGAATAAGATTGTTTCCCCATGGCTGGACTGTAACAATGGGCAAATGTAATAATGAAGTTACCCATAAATCATGTTTTTACATTTTCCATAAGTGAAATTATGCATATTTGGTAACACGCCATGTATCTCTCTCTCTCTCTCTCTCTCTCTCTCTCTCTCTCTCTCTCTCTATCTTTCTCTCTATTTATCTATCTATCTATAGTCTATCCATCTATCTCGCTATCTATCTATAGTCTAGCTATAATATATATTTGTTTTACTATAATTTATTTTTAATAAAATAATAACGGTTAGTCCTTACCCAAACCCCTCCTATAGCTGTATTAAGTTGAATCTATCTATCTATGTATCTTTCTATCTATAGTCTATCTATCCATCCATCTACCTAACTATAGTCTATCTATAATATATATATATTTTTTCCCTATAATTTATTTTTAATAGAAAAAAGTTTAGTCCTTAATCAAACCCTCTTATATCTGTATTTAGTTGAATCTATCTATTTATCTCTCTATCTATAGTCTGTCTATCTATCTATCTATCCATCTATCTCTATAGTCTATCTATAATATATAATTTTTTCTATAATTTTTTTTTTTTAAAAAAAAATGTTAAAGGTTAGTCCTTTCCAAAACCCCTCCTATATCTGTATTTAGTTGAATCTATCTCTCCATCTAATAGTATAAAGATAAGTCATTAACCAAACCCCTCCTATATCTGTATTTAGCTGAATATATCTATCTATCTCTCTATCTATCATTTATCTATCTATCCATCTATCTACCTACCTATCTATAGTCTATCTATAATATATATATATAAATATTTTTCTATAATTTATTTTTAATAGAATAAAGGTCAGTCCTTTACCAAACCCCTCCTATATCTGTACAGTACTTAGTTGAACTGACTCATGTCTTGCCTGATCACAGATATCTATATTGCTTCTATTAGCATACATTAGGAAATACAAAGGTCCTCAGCTTATTACATTGGCTTTTTTTTTTTAGATGTAACCCTGCCCAAAATTAGCACCTGCAGGGGGAAAAAACCTTTCAGGAAATTTGGTATTGATTTTTAGAGTAACGATTTTTAGAATCCAAATTTTTAGTCCAATCTGTTTTTTTTTTCCCCATTTATTCTTGGGACTGTGAAATTTGAAATGATTAAAATATTAAATAAAATATTATTATATACAATACTATTAGTACAGTACTGTACTATTATGTTATTATTAGAGATACCCACAACTTTTCAACCTTTTTTATGGCTGAACATATATTAAATATTTAATATATTATATTTTTTTAATAATATATATTTAATATATGTTAATATATACAGTATATATATATATATATATATATATATATATATATATATATATATATATATATATATATATATTTGTTAAGTTATATAATTTTAAAGCTGGATTTAAAGAGTATGATATTATTATAGTATGTAATTTTGAAATATTTAATCATAGGGAATTTTTTTTTTGACCCAAATCACTCCTCCCCTCTACACACACTCTACACTGCCCCTTTAATCCCTCCCCGCGCGCATCATCAACAAACTTTGAAAGAAAAATAAGAAAGTTCCAATTTCCCATCAGGGATCACAATACAGAGCATTAGAACAGACTTAGTGGCACTTGTAGTAGAAACAATGTAAAAAGGACAGGGTGAGTGACCTTTCTATTTGCAAAATTAAAATATATAGAATTTAAATGAAAAGTATCTATAAATCCCCATAGTTTACCACCAACTGTCTCCCCCCCCCCTGCAATTTTTTGTTTTTCTTTTTAACCAGAATATTTTGAGAAATCAAACACAGAGATCAAAACAAGTCATACACTGCTCTGATAGAAAAAGCTGTTTTTTTACCCCACTAGGGACCTGTCTGACATCCCCCCTGAGATGCTGCCCACACTCCCTCTGATTATGCATGGGATTCTCTAGATAAAAAAAAAAATCCTATTCCCGTGGAACAAATCATCAGCAAATTACATTACACATCAAACAGGGATTATAGATGATGCAAGAAAGAAAACGCTTGCAGATTTTCAAAATCATTTTATTTATTTTTTCTTTTATGTTCATTGTAAATTCCTTCATCCCCCCCTTTTTTAAAAAAAAATAAAATAAAAGATTTAAAACAAATGCTAAAATCCTATGATTGTAGCTCAGACCAGACTCTAGAAAGAAACTTAGAGAAGGCCGAGAATTACCCTGAGTGACAATATTTTATGCCCTGGCATGCTGGAAATGAAAACGGTGAAGGTTTCTGATGGAAGCACAAGATTTTACACAAAAGCAGAAATGTTAATAGGAGACATATTACAACAATAGGAATTCAACATTATTATTATTAATTCAGTCTGTTGCTGTAAATATATATTGATATTTAGCTTCAGAAATACATTGTAAATGGAGTCCTAATAGGTAGGCAAACATTCTTAAACATGAGTGAATTTCATTTCAATATATATTTTTGCTAAAACGTTAGTATTCTTACACTTTTGACACTAGATAGACAGATTTATTGCACCTGCACAGTCATCTCTACTATCCGTCCATAGTTTTAAAGTGAGAGATTCCCCCGTCTCTTCGACTTACAATCTGTGCCCGTCGCTGATTCTGAAGACCGGGGATCACCAGCCACAGATGTCCAGGCACAATTCTTGGCTTGAAATTTCTATTGGAACAAGAATTGCGTTTGGACAATCAAGGGCGAGAGCTCAGTGTCGTTGATCTTTGTCCAGCTGGAGATATATGGAAGCCCCATCACAGCACACCCCTTCAGCATGGTTACCCCCACTGTGCCAGTGCTGATTATAACAGTGGCAGTTGTGCAGCGACAGCAAGTTCGGATTCGCTCGCTCATTATACGTTGCCTTTCAACGCAAACCCACTCCCTGCCACAGGCACTGGCAAGTGTGTAGCAGGCTGGAAAGGGTTAAAATCCTATCCGGTATTCATTGTATTCATCTCCTCCTGCAATGATGTCTTGGCAAAGAATAGGCTTTTCCCAATGTAGAGAATTCTACCTGCAGTCTGCAGTAATTGTCATCAGTTCTCTCCAGTGCTTTAACCTACCGTCACAGTATAACATATTTAAAGGCAAACTAAGTACACACATTATATCATTATATACACCTGGATGAATCTGATTTGGCCAAAACCCATGAAAAGGAACATTCACAGTAATTCTATTTGCACAACACAAGTACATATAATTCCTCATTTTGAAGGACTAGTCATTTCAAGTGTAGGAGACATTTAACAGTTCTTTCCTGATATAAGGACCTGAATTTTAGATTCCCCCCTCTCTGCATCTCCTCCCCCAGATCCTTAGCTCTTGATTGCAACATGAAATATGCATGCACCAACTAGGCACTGTGGACTGCAGAAGGCACAGCCGATACTCTACTCAAGGGAACCTACCTGGGACCCCCTACCTACAGCCTCTTCCAAAAAAAAAACTGCAGACGCTTTGTGATTTCTGTGCTTAATAGAAACATTAGTGAGTTTTTATTGAGCCAGAAAGCAAGACTATATCCCGATATCTTCACCCCACCAATGTACGTACACGAGACAATAGCTACACAACGTAATGATATTTCCGCGTGCAAATAGGGTAAGGGCACAAAATGTAATAACTATTGCAACAAAACCTGTTATTATACTCTACCAAATCCCCTATATGTAAATAAGGAGACCGTAGTACATAAACTCTCCGACTTTCTACAAATAAAGCCCCCCGAAAAGCAAACAGTATCAAATTCCGATGAAATAAAAAGCCATAAATTGCGTAGATGTTCCGGTATAGAGGAATTATGATGAAAACACTCAGCATATATATATATATATATTTCTATTTCTGTTACCCGGGTATTTTTTTTTTATAGGCGGGGTTATTTTTTCCAAAAGGTTGAAGATCCACAGCTTTTTTGAAGCAAATGAGGAGAGGCATGAAATCTTCTGAGGTCCACCTTAGAACATCCATCCGCTGATGGATTCACATCCACAATCTCCATATTGCATCTGACCACCCCATGCGGAAAAAAAAAATACCCCAGTATGGTATAGGTTATCTCTTCCCGTCGCTCAGCTCTGGAGACCTCATCCTAGGCTTTGCTGGTTGTCTCTGATGCTTGGTTGGGTCCTTCAAGGCTTTTTTACTTGAGTCACACAACAATGAGTGTGTTGCAGAGGAGGGAGAGTAAAGAATGGGGCAGGCCTTTACTTGGTACTGAATTTGAATAACACCACAGGATGATAAATGGGCATTGTGTTTTTGGAGTAATGAATCTCTACTGTCTCCATAGCACAGAGGCGGCAGCTGCAATCTGGAGCCTGCCACCTCTTAAAGACAAAGCCCCCCCACCCCACCCCACCCCAAAAAAAAAAAGAGGATTCTTAACCCAGGAACCTGCAACAGATTCCCCTCCCCATCACCTCCTTGAACCCTCCCATTCTCTCCCATATAAGCCTCTGGTCTTAAGCAGGATATTTCTCTCTGATGGAACTGAGATGTGGGGGATCTGTAAAGGAATTTACTATGGGGTGGCAGCGAAAGGGTAAAGCGGGTGAAGCGGCAGGCTGCTTAACCCCTTAGCAGGACGGAAAGACCTTTAAACCATCAAGTGCTTCTGGTCCCAGGGTCTATTATAATTAGGAAGATGTTGATGCTTTTCTTTGCTATAGAAAGCCCAGCCTGTTTCAGGTATAATTTCCACAGGGTCCATATAGATGCAAGAACTGTTAGTTGTTGATACCCATCAATATGTGACACTGTCATAGGAGAATAAGGGACACACTACTCTAGGCTTGCAGGCCCGGCATCTGAAATCAAATTCATCTTTGGAGAGTGAAAGGTAGACTTGTTTTTTTTTTTTTAACGGAATCAGAAATTCCACTTGGTTTTCCCATAGCGCCCAGTCTGCGGCTTGACAGTAAACATGCTTTAGGCCTCTTTAGGACCATGCTGGGCAACAGCAGTTGAGGCCGTCGGTGTTCTATTCCTGTGCTCAGTGCATCCCAGTCTCTTCTGCATACATAACACATCCCCCCTTGTCAGATCTCCGTTTTTTCCCAGAATTCCATCTTTCTGAATTTTACACCCTTGTGATGCTGGGCCCTGGTATCATATTCAACATAAGACGCATTTCGACCCTCCTTGTTATATATTAAAGAGACACGGCATTTTGATTTTGAAATCAACATTGTCACCATGGTTTCCATGTACTGGCCCTTTTATAATGTCAGTTGTTTCATTGACAGTCAACAAACGAAAAATACATAAAAAAATTAAACGTAAAATTTATATGGAGATGATTTTGTGGTGCTGGGGCTTTTAGGATCTAATGGCTGATTCATTATCCAAACCGAATCGTAGGAAAGAAAGGACACCGTTTAGTTCAATTCACTTTGAAGCTGCTGTCCCACTGTGATCTTTACATGACCCTTACTAACTTTAACAAAAAATTTTTTTTTCCCTTTCTGGAATTATTTCTGCTTTCTTGCTCTCTGCCCCTTATCCTAGAATTAAAGGTTGCGGAGAGGAGGAGACAGTCCCTTACTTTCTCACTCTGGCCTCTCCTATTATTTGGGAAATTGATGGATTGTCTTCCTTGTGTTGCAAATTTCCCTTTCAGTTCCCTTTCAGGCTCTGCTGTCCCTCTGTCACTAAAGACTAACCCCTTCGCAGCCAGGGGGGAAACAAATCAAACAACACTGGTGGGTGGCTGTGGCATCAAAAAGGCTAACTCCGTGAGCTTCATAAAAGAAAGCTCAACTCATGCCTTTTACAATTCCATTCTGCTCCTCTCGGTCAATATTTCTACAATAGGACTCCAAGTTAACACAATAGACTTGGTTGTCCAACATTGCCCTATTCTCCAGGAATAGTATTTTTACATTTTCTTGTAAATTGCTTTACAACAAGACAAGGAAATGCAATGACACATACCATGCATACAATGAAACTTAGAGTATACCAAAATGTTGGTAGAAGATTTAAAAGCTACAATACAATCTCGATGAGCAATTAAACCTTTTCTTGGCTTCATGCGTATTCATCGTGGAGATAACAGAGTCTTACTCAGGCCTGGGTTTCTGTCAGGTTTGTGGGTCTCAGTTACCGTGAACTGCCAACCCAGCCACCCACCATATATTATGCTTTTTGAAACATCTGGGAGACTGCATGTCTTCATCACTGTAAAGCTGGCCATAGATGTTGAGATTTTTAAAAGATCAGATCCTGATCGCGAGACCACGATCTTCTCAGAACGATCGTACGAATTTACCATCAACTAAAAAGGCCAATTTGCCAGGAAAACAAAGGGGAGCTGCCTGCTTGGCCCTGCAAACATAGATAGATTGCACTGGGACCGACAAAGATTTTTTGACCTGGCCGATCAATTTCCTGACAGATGTCGGCCGAAAAATCGTAAGATGTACGATCGTTTGAATCCCACTAACCGCACGATAATTTCGAAGGATTGGTCGGGCTTCCCTAAAATCGGTCGTTCGGCAAGAAGAATCGCCGCGTCTATGGGGAGCTTAAGGGTAGCCAATTCTGTAGAGCAGTGATTAAGTCCCATGCAAGCCCTTGCCTTGCAAAAAATGGTAGCGTTATGAACCTTGTTATGGACCAAAGATCGCCATACACATTTGGAAAGGCAGATTTTTTTTCAAGAGAGCAGTGACCACAGTCCAAAAGTAGTTTTAATTTTAGCGTCCCAGTCAAATGCCACCAACGATGAGAGTCTACTTATTACTTATTGTAGCACCAAAAATGTAATCACTGAATTCAGTTAAAAAGATAATTACAAACTTGAAAGGAAAAAAAAGTTGATAAACAAACGAGGTGCACCTGACCTAAAATATCTTTGGGAATTCTTTTCAAAGATTTGGCATCTATGAGACTGGTGGTTAGACAAGAGGACTAAGGTGAAATCCCTGTATGGTTGCTGTTATTTGTAGGGGTGGATGAGTAATATTTGGATTTCTCCCTATCCTTGGGACCAAACTACGAGATCCAAACCTGCATACAGAACCTCTGATGACAAAGGCTTGTTCCTTTCAGAATTTGAAACATTGATAATGATTATGATTATTATCCATTCATTATTGAGCACCACCATATTCCACTGCACTTTACAGACAGGGTTCTTCATTAACATCAAATCCCTAATCTAAGGTCCCCAATACATTCACACCCTCAATCAGGTGCTAATCAAACTACTAACATGGGTACTTACAAACGCAATGAAGATTATGCCCTGGTCAGTATCAAAACCAAATGCCTAGTACAATTTTACATTTTAGATCAAAGACACTCAACATTAAGCCTGAATTTCAATCTTGCGCCTTTATGTTTCCATAACATCACAATGACTTAGAAACTCCTTGGCATTTACAGCTGGGGGTCCTTAATCTCTTATATGTATATATAGAGAGAGAGAGAGAGAGAGAGAGAGAGAGAGAGAGAGAGACCGAGAGAATGAATTGCTTAGATGATGCAGTTACCATGATGGTTCCTTAGGAGCCTTCCATATTGATTTTCCTTGTATGGCACGTGATTAATAATGTAAATTTAAACCATTAACCCTTTGGGAGGGAGACACTGAATATTTAGATCAGAGATGTCCAGCTGGCACCTACGGCTTTCAGGGGACGGTGGGAGTTGTAGTTCCAGAACAATTTAAGTTAGATGTCGTTGTTCTAGACAGCAAGCTCCTGAATCTTTGTATTTTATCTTGGAATGGATTTGCTGTTTATGATTAAAATAAATATCCAATAATACAATTAACACATCTTAATGAAGGGTAACATTAGTGTGATTTATTGGTGTAACAGTGGTGTCTCCAGTGCTCTGCATAGTTATTTGTTTTTTCACAACTTCCAATTATCGGGAATAAGACAAAGAGTCCCCCATCCTAAAAAATGATCTCAAGGATTTCCCATAAGAATGTACCCTAATTGGAAATCTATGTACATATAATAGCCTTCATTTCAATGGTCTTATAATGAACACTGGCTCCTATAGGTGCACATTTGCTGAGATGAGCTATGTATTTAATATAAAGGGGCATATGCAAGTGACCCTTCCTTCAGTGATACAATGATGTATATGTTGACTTTTAGTTTCCCAAATATGTGCACTGCCAGCAGAACTGACATTAGGGGGTCTAAGCAGAGCTTTGGGCATGCATATGCGTGTCACGATGAACAATTACTCTAAGTTTTAAAAACATACAACAGATTCACCGCATAACTAGGCAGGAGTGGGGAGAATATACTCTGTTTAGGTACTTTGGCTGTGGAAAAGCATATATGGCAAAGTAAAATAATAACCTCTGGGAAGGGAGTGTGACTGTAGGATAGCAGGTATAGTAGGGAGAGATGGTGTCTATAGTAACAGTGGATAATAGTCTCTGGGAAGGGAGTGTGAATGTGGGATAGCAGGTATAGTAGGGAGAGATGGTGTCTATAGTAACAGTGGATAATAGTCTCTGGAAAGGGAGTGTGACTGTGGGATAGCAGATATAGTAGGGACAGATGGTGCCTATAGTAACAGTGGATAATAGTCTCTGGGAAGGGAGTGTGACTGTGGGATAGCAGGTATAGAAGGGAGATATGGTGCCTATAGTAACAATGGGATAATAGTCTCTGGGAAGGGAGTGTGACTGTGGGATAGCAGGTATAGTAGGGAGAGATGGTGCCTATAGTAACAGTGGGATAATAGTCTCTGGGAAGGGAGTGTGACTGTGGGATAGCAGGTATAGTAGGGAGAGATGGTGCCTATAGTAACAGTGGATAATAGTCTCTGGGAAGGGAGTGTGACTGTGGGATAGCAGGTATAGTAGGGAGAGATGGTGCCTATAGTAGCAGAGGGATATGGCCTATAAACCTTTCCCCACAATAATGGCACTGTCTCATATATCAGCTGACAGTTGCATGTACAGGGTGGTACAGCAGTATGGACGCCAGTTAGCTCTGTGTATCCATGCACAGCTGCCTGCAGACAGATCCGCAATGCACTGACTCATAGAGCGACGCATGGTACTCGCACTGGACTTTCTACACACAGACACTGCTGTCTATTTAGGAAAATAATCCTCATTTTCGCATATTGCTGACTTTGTAAGCATGACAGCAGCAGGAGGCTCCAGCTTGGTTCCTTCTAATGGGACAAGACAAGGAAGAGGGGAACAGAGGAGGAACCATGGTGTAGAAAGGGTTGTTATGTGTACGGAGTGGGACAATATACCTGAGGTTGTCGGAGTGGGGCTTCTGATCCAATGTAGAGGGATACATAAGGATACATTTAATTAGGGATGCACCGAATCCAGGATTTGGTTTGGAATTAGACAAGGATTCAGCCTTTTCCAGCAGGATTAGGCCAAATCCTTCTGCTTGGCCGAACCGAATAATAATTTGCATATGGAAATTAGGGCCAGGGAGGGAAATCACGTGACTTTTCATCACAAAACAAGGAGGTAAAAAATTTTCTCCCCCACTTTTTTCTTTGCTAACACTAATTTGCTTATGCAAATTAGGATTGAGATTCGGTCGAATCTTTCACAATGGATTCGGGGGTTCGGCCTAATCACAAACAGTGGATTCAGTGCATCCCTAATATTAATATATCTTGTTTATAGTCTGTCTAGAATATTTTGCCTCTATATATTGTCGCAAAAATACCCTAAATTTGATTCCTCTTATAAGATGGCTTTTCTTTCCCTTTGTATGGGGTTCCTGGCCTATGTCAAGACTTCAAATCCATGGAGCTAAGACTGAATGGGTGCTATGATGCGTTGCTGCTACAATGCTACTCTAGGCCCGAGGGTTTCCATCTTTGAATATTGGATGTTCCGGACAGTGGGTGCAAATATAATGATCTCCGTGGTTGACTGGCAACGTTCAGGGGCCGGTCGGTGACGTCCGGGGGCATGGTTTTGACACTGTGACCTGTAATTGCCCGGCATGTGCATCACTCAGTCCTGTTGGGGTTTCAGACAGTGGCATAACTACCATAAACCAGACCTCGTGGTTGCAGGGGGCCGCGGCAGTGGAGTAACTGTAGGGGCGAGGGTGGGTGCAATTTCATGTGCATTGACGGTTACCCACAAGCCTCTCTACTAGGGTTACCGGCCTTCCTATACAGTATGTTTATCTTTTTCCCCTACTAACATTGGGATCAACCATCATTTTTACCGGCCAGGCCAGTAAAATGAATACTCTCTACAGAGGAAGCAGACCCAAGCCCCCCACACCAGCTGGATTTGCTTCTTCTGTAGCTACACCATTGGGGCCTAGGCCAAGGGTCTGCTATATGTTAGTTCTATGTCCTGTTTATTAGGCTGATCCACTTATTTTTACACCCTGGGTCACATATCAGATCATAACTTAGACCTGTTAGGAGACGACTGCTTCAACCTCAAGGCCGTATTTCTATAAATGCACTAAAGGGTCTGTGCCTGGGGTGATAGCTTTAGGGCAGGAGTGCCCATACATTACTAATGTGAGGTCTACTTTTAGTCATGATTTCCCATTATGATCTACATCCATAAAAGCTTTACCAATTTGCTCCATTACTTAAATATTGATTTATACCTTTGATATAAATGATTTATGAGAAAATTTATATTTAACAAATACTATTTCTTATGTAACCATAACATAATAAATATCTGAATTAAAGTAATTAAATAGGAGGGTGATTTAGACAAGCTGATTGTTGACAGTGTCTTAAGATCTACTGATCCCCAGCTAAAAGTCTACTGGTAGAACCCGATCTACCTTTTGGGCACCCCTGCTTTTGGGAGTGCGACCTTTGGGTGCCTATATACAACGTATAAAAACCAAAATCCCTCCATGCACAGGACACTTGTGGTTAACAATGTCAAAGTCTGTGTGAGTCAGCGCTAAAAAAGCTTGAGGAAACAGGAATGCAGCATAAAGGGAAATCTAAATTAGTAGATTATAGGTTGTTGTAGTTGCACAAATTCCCAATCTTACTATAGGGTGTCAGGTAACCACCGATTTCACCCACATTTGTGTAGTTTAAAAAAGGCACATCAAATCCCCTCTCATCCTCGAGTGTCCGTGCTCAAGTTTGTATTTGGTATTGTGGTTTGGCTCCGATCCGCGTCGCCTCCACTTGCTGTTACACTTCCGGGGCGCTTGGGTATGACGCCAGTTGCCTTCGCGTTACGGGTTTTGTCACTTTAGGACTTCATCAGAGGCTCTGATAGCCTATAGCAAGATTGTGAAGTTGTGGAACTACAACAATCGATAATCTACTACACTTAGATTTCCCTTTATGCTGCATTCTTGTTTCCCTGAGCTTTTTTAGCTCTAACTCACAAAGACTTTGACATTGTGAATCTCTACCCGAGGAGAAACAGGAATACAGAGTCGGAACAAAAGGGGGAACCCCCTGGAAATTGTGGTTGCACAATATTCTAATAACTCTACACTTGTGGTTTACACATGTGCAAGTGCTGTTGGGGAGCGTATGTTGGACCAGTGCCTAGGACACCACTAGACATAAATACCACACTGATCAACGTTCCCTCTTTCACATCATTTTCAACTCTGCTTGAGAGATACCCGATTGATCCCCAGCCAGATATCGGTCAGGCTGTTAATTAGACCCCATACATAGGTCAGTAAGCTCCTAATTCAGTGTGGTGTGCCTAAGATGGTAGCTAATGTATGGACAACTCCAGCATGGTGATGCTGTGGGTAGCATTGCTGCCTTACAGTCCTTAGGTCCCAGGTTCAACTCTGTCCAGGGCAAGGAATATGTAGGTTCTGCATGAATTTGCTGAAATATCCTCCCAACATCCAAAAACATCCAGGCAGGTTAAAGGGGTTGTTCACATTTGAGTTAACTTTTAGTATGATGTAGAGAGTGATATTCTGAGATATTTTGCAATTGGTTTCATTTTTTATCATTTGTAGTTTTTGAGTAATTTAGCTTTTTATTTAGCAGTTCTCCAGTTTATGATTTCAGCAGTCTGGTTGCTAGGGTCCAAATTAACATAGCAATCATGCATTGATTTGAATAAGAGACTGGATTATGAATAGGAGAGGCCTGAGAAATATGTAATAACATAATTAGTAGCAATAACAATAAATGTGCAGCCTTACAGAGCATTTGTTTTTAGGTGAAGTCTAATTTGAAAGAGTCAGAGCAAAAAAGAAAATAAACTATAAAAAAAAAAAACGAACAATTGAAAAATTAGCCATTCTATAACATGCTAAAAGTTAACGTAAAGGTGAACCAACCCTTTAATTGGCTCCTGATAAAATTGCCCCTAGTGTGTGTGAATGTGATAGGGACCTTAGATTGTAAGCTCCACTGGGGCAGGGAATGACATATAATATTCATACAGCACAGCAGAATATGTTTGTCAGTATATAAATAAAAGATAATAATTATACTTTGTACCAAATTGTATATAACAATAAAAACCAATGAACCTTATTATATTTATTGCCAGTAATAATCACAGTATCATTTCAATCCGAATGAGAAAATCAGACTACGAACCCAACTGAAAATAACATTAACATTCCAAACAGGGGGGAAAGCCAAAGTATTTCTTGAATGGCGGTGATTCCTCTCAGCACGGAGAGAGTATAAACCCAGGGGATATTTGATACTGTCTGATACAAAGCCAAACATCCACGGAGACGGAAACCTCTATTAAACTCTATTCTGCTGAGAATATGCGACGTTAGCGATCGATAGGTTCTACTCACAGGGAGAGGAAATGCACAGTTTTGCCATTTTTTTTAGAGAGTAGTTTTAATGAAAATCTTTTTGTCAATATGTATTTCCCACATTTTCCGTGTCATAAATAAATCCATATTATGACCCTATTAAACAAAATATGTGTATGAATTTGGGTGAATAAGTAAATATTTATACTATCACCAGTGGAGTAAGTAGAACTTTGTGAGCCCGCATGGCAAAACCATTTAAGGGCCCTCTAAACTTTGGGGATAGGACGACGTTCATAAGGATTATATGGTTTCATTTACATCCACAAGTGTAGGGTGAAAAGTGTAATTTCTACATGCGTTTTACCCACAATGCAGCATTTCTGCCCCCCCATTACAAAACGAATGCAGTTTCTTGTGCATGTTGGATGCACCAACATCTTTAGGGCAGAGACACGCTCAAGCGGAAACTTCGGATGACTTTGGAAAACAAAGCACTCTGAGTGCCATCCCGCTGGCAATTTACATTCTAGCAGGCGAGAAGGCAGGTGAAGGCAGTTTGGGGAGATTAATCGCCCGAAAAGAGACGATTAATCGGGTGACTAATCTCCCCGAATCTGACCGTGTGTCTCTTGCCCTTAAAGTCAAGATTGTGTTCAAGTTTGCCTCATGAGGAAACTTGGACGACTTTGGAAAACAAATCACTCTGAGTGCCATCCTGCCGGCTATTTACATTCTAGCAGGAAGGCAGTTCAGGGAGATTAGTCGCCCCGAAGAAGAGGCGATTAATCGCCTGGTGACTAAATCTCCCGAATCTGACGTGTGTCTCTGCCCTTAAAGTCAATATTGTGTCCAAGGTTGGACTGGGCCAGCGGGACACCAGGAAAAACCCAGCCCCGCTCTCAACCAGGAGCTTTGGTTGCTCCTTTCCCACCCCGATCACAGCTGCAAGTAAGAAGCAACATGGCGCGTGGGGGTGGGTTAGGTGTAGGCTAGCAGCGTTGATTATGGATTTTTATCCTATTTATTTATTTTATCTCGTGCGTCACTTTGCACTTTATTTTTGTTTTTTCACTTGTATCTGGTGTGGTCCTCCGGGGCAACACTGATCTAGGGGGGAGATGTTTGGCCATTAGGCTCCTTCTCCCCTTGAACCTGGCCCTGGACGGGCGCAAAGACTTAGACCTCATTGGAGGTGATAGTTTTCTCTTCCCTGGGGCAGCCATTAGGCCGAAAGGAATTTGGATACAGGGACCCCCCCCCTAGATATGCGGCAAAGGGAGGTTGGAAGACCCTTGCCCCCTGTCTGTGCTTCGTGCCTGGGAGGTCGGGCATAAAGGGGCAGACCCAAAGACTTCAAGGCACGCTGTACATTTTGCCCGGTGCCTTGGGGTTTTTGAGACTATGTCTCTTTAAAGATAAGTCCAACGCACCCTTACGCACGTTTGCAATTTTGTGTTTGCACTTTTGCACTGGGTGGTTTGTTTTGAAGCACTTGCTCGGGCTTCAAAAAAAAATGAGAGACCCTAGTGTTGATAGCCCTGGTGGGCCTTGGACAACCCAGTCTAACACATATGATACTTTTAGCACAAGTGCGCTATGCCTATTGCTATGCCACTAATGGTGGTAGTAGCTCCGAGGTTCACCAGCATCAATAGCAAATTCATCAAAACAGCCTTGTAACTTAGCTGTAGTGAATGGCTACAAGCAGCGCAAAATTTATGCCCATTTTATCATGTCTACGTTTGTAAATGAGCCCTTTATTGCAGCTCCATATCATTCATGCGCATTTGGGCTCTGTATAATGTTTGGGTTCCCTAGAAGTCTAAGGGTCTGCTTCCTCTATAGCAGTGGCATAACCCCCCCTTCTACACTTACCCATGAGCCCCCACTTTACCCCCACTCCAGCACTAGGATTAAAACACAGGGGAGGGGTGTATCTGTAAGAGGGTTTAAGAGCCATGGGCATCCAAAGCAGGAGTCACGGGCTGTGGGAATAGGGATTGCAAGTGGCACAGGGCGAGGGGGCCAGCATACTTCATAGATTGTAAGCTCTTTTGGGCAGGGCCCTCTTCACCTTTTGTATCAGTTACAGGTAGCTATGTGTGTAATTCTGTATGCTCTTTGTATAAACCAATGTAATGTATAGCGTTATGGAATATGTTGGCACTCTAAAATACATGTTAATAATAATAATATTGGCCGTGGCCCAAGATGGAACAGGCATTACAAGTCCTTCCTTAGCCCCTGTGTCAACAGTTTGCCCTGCAGCTGCAGGGTCTGCTCCCATCTAATTACACCATTCACCAGCTCCCCTCAGGGGCCCAGCCTGAACGCCAGTTATAGTAAGAATATCTTTCTACAATTCTAGGTACTCCTGGAAGCCCAGGGATGGGCCAGGACAACTCCAGCAGTTACCTCCACCAAACATTTGAGTTTAGTTGACTATCCTGGATAGTTTACAAGGTATTATGCATTGCAATGACACAGCATGGAGCCAAATAGTCCCTATAGTTGGCTTGGTACGGGTTTGTCAGCTGGGTGGTTGTCACAAAAAACCTGACTGTTCTACTGGAGTCCAAAGTGCCTTGCATGCCCCTGAGGGTAACAATGCCTCGCACCTTGTTAGTGCACCTGCATGAATTGGCTCAGGAACATCCCTATTATTATATAAGCCTCTAGCGATGACTGTAATGAACTATGCCCAAATCCAGAGTGGCATGAGGTTCTGTTTCAGTCTCTCTCAGTCCCTGCTGCTTCTATAGGACATGTGCAGATAATATAAGCTGTCCTCCCTCCTCCTCATCAGTGATAATGAAGTAACATGCTCCTATAAATTGTGTTTGCCAGCTCAGCTTTTTTTTACCTTCTAATTCCCTGAAAGCTGGGCATACCTGACCCACTGCACCCGGTCTCATGGCAACACCATTCGAGGGAGAGACAAACCCCCCCCCCGAAATTGGAGTGAAATGTGACCAATCCCACGACAAAGGCACAGATTTTGCTGACATGTGACCTCTCTGTTTGAAAAGGACTGCCATAAAATGGCCTTACCCTCCCCTTCATTTGCTGACCCTCACATGAGGGAGGGAGGTGCAGGTTTAAGGCCCTTTCACACAGCAGTGAGGGGACTTGTGAAACTATTCAGATTCCATCCCGATTCCAGATTCCATCTGTTCTCAAAACTGCTGAAGCAAATAAATTAGTGTCATGTCGTGGAGGTGACGAGTTTCAGGCCAGTTCATGGGAGATGCCATATATATTGTCTCCCTCACAATTGCTGGACACATTAATAAAGTGCTGAGCTGAGCACTGTGCTGCCTGAATGAGGGCTCCATTTTTTGCCAGCAATGCGCCTTTCCGCCTTTCCTTTGTCAGGTGCCTTTGTTTGGTGTGCAAAGATTGGCACTTGCCTTTAAATGGCTTAACTTGTGACTACCATGTAAGGTGTGGCAAGTGAAGATAACATGGGCACCCTGATTGGACACCCAAGGGCATCCCTTTCATACATTGACAGGCACAACTTATGTGCAAACGAGGACAAGGATGACATGGGTATTCCTTTGGACACCTACTGGAGCTTCTTCTGTGCATTGTCAGCAAAGATGCAAAGTGTGACAAGTGGGCAAGATATGGGAGGCTTATTACCTGCTTGCCATTCACAAGTTACACATGTAAGGTGCGACAAGTGGGTATGGCATGGGAGTAGAGGATACCCGCAAAGTGGTTGGGTTTTGGATAGAAAGAATTGTCATCCAAAAAATAAATGGTTAGCATAAATACTCCTGCTGATAAAGACTCACCAAGTAGAGAGATGGCCCAGGTGCTCAAGGTAGAGTATTTAGACCATATAGCAACAAAACAATAAAGGGTGTAGGGCACACTGGAAACCACACCAGGTCAGACCAAAAAGTTAAAAAAGGAAAATACTTTTTTGAACACTATGAGCCTACGATTAAGTGTCAGATGGACACGAAATGGGTAAGGCTTGAGATGATGGTTCAATAAAGTATTTTTAACTTTTTGGTTTGACCTGGTGTGGTTTCCAGTGTGCCATACACCCTTTATTGTTTTGTTGCTATTTGGACAGAAAGACCCCAATTCCCTGACCATGTGGGTGGTCCACGAGTCTGGGTACCTGGGCACCCGGTTGATTGCAAGCTTGCATTCCCCCCACCTCCCAAAGTTAAAATTAACTTTTTCCCCCTGACCTGGTTGATTTGCCTCCAGAGTGACTTTACTTCCACCCACCAGTGAAGTCACTTCCATTTTGCACGGATCCTGGGTCGGGCTAAAGTTTAAGACACCTGCAATTCCGGCAATGGGGATAAGTAGAGGGAATGGTTTGGGTTCTGAGTTAGCGGGACACAGTTGGGCATAGGTCTGCCCAACTGGGCCAGCACAGGACTCTAAATGGGAGTCCCCTTAGGTGCCTATTACCTGCATGTCATACCCAAGGTACATCTTAGGAGTTGCAAGGTTCAGAACACACTATGGATTGTGCATCTAGTTTTTTTGCAGCCACTTGTCATGTAAAATGCCTAATGTACAGGGCTGCACATAAATCTGTTGCTACTTAGTCATACTGGGTGTTGGTTATTACAAAGGCAGAAACCATGGCAGTGATAAAAAGACAGTAATATTTAGGGTTAACGGTGCTCACATGAAAGTCCATTTTTCAGCAGCATATTCTGTCACATTGCTCAACGTGCAAAGCTATGAACGTGTCCTGCCAGGAAAAACAGTTTAAAAGTCAGGGGAGGCTACTCAGACCCTCCCAGGCAGAGAAGTGATATTCCAGCTAAAAACGGAGAGGTGACAGCAGATCCTTTGGATCCGAGAAGCTGAGCTGAGTCAGGATAGACCACCATTTCTCAGGTAAGAGTGATTGTCTGTGTGGACTGTGACAAACGCAAAGGTATTTCTATTCAGTACTTGTAATACTAGAAACATTGAACTGGACGCGCATAATAGTTGTGGTTTTATCACATATTTATTAATCTGTGAATAAGAAGATCATACAAATGTGTGGATATTTAGCCCATAATGTATCTGTTGTTTTATCACCCACCTACGTGTGACATAGATACAGGTATTTTTATCTAGTACTGGTTATACCATCACATTTGCAAAAAGTGCATTTATATAATGGGAATGGGGGGAAACAGAGATTTCAGCACTGCTCTGCGTGTTACATTCCCCATAAATGCACCTATATAAAGGCGAATGTTGGGAGGAATACACCTTCAGCACTGTCCTGTACATTATATTTCACATAAATGCACCTATATAAAAGGGAACGTTGGGCGGAATATACTTAAAGTGGCTCTGCCGAGAGTTTAGCTCTGTCCTGTACATTGCATTTCACATAAATACACCTATATAAAAGGGAATGGTGGGAGGAATACACCTAAAGTGGTTCTCCTGATATTTTAGTTCTGTCCTGTACATTATATTTCACATAAATGCACCTGTATAAAAGGGAATGTTGGGAGGAATATACCTAAAGTGGCTCTGCAGAGATTTCAGCACTGCCCTGTACATTATATTTCACATAAATGCACCTATATAAAAGGGAATGGTGGGAGAAATACACCTAAAGTGGTTCTGCTGAGATTTTAGTTCTGTCCTGTACATTATATTTCACATACATGCACCTATATAAAAGGGAATGTTGGGAGGAATATACCTAAAGTGGCTCTGCAGAGATTTCAGCACTGCCCTGTACATTATATTTCACATAAATGCACCTATATAAAAGGGAATGGTGGGAGAAATACACCTAAAGTGGTTCTGCTGAGATTTTAGTTCTGTCCTGCACATTATATTTCACATAAATGCACCTATATAAAAGGGAATAGTGGGAGGAATACACCTAAAGTGGTTCTGCAGAGATTTTAGCTCTGTCCTGTACATTATATTTCACATACAGTAAATGCACCTATATAAAAGGGAATGGTGAGAGGAATACACCTAAAGTGGTTCGGCTGAGATTTTAGCTCTGTCCTGTACATTATATACCCCATAAATGCACCTATATAAAGGGGAATGTGTGTGTGAGGCATATCTGCAGAAATTTTAGCACTGTCCTGTACACTATATTCTCCATAAATGCATCTACCTAAAGTAGGGATGCACCAAATCCACTCGCGAATCCCAAATCCTTTGTGAAAGATTCATCCGAATACTGAATCTAACCCAAACACTAATTTGCAAATGTAAATGAGGGAAACAAAAGGGAGAGAGAGTAAAAGCGGTGAAATTTTTTTAAAATTCCATGTTTGTGGGACGAAAAGTCACATCATTTGGATTTGGTTCAGCCAGGCACTTGGATTCGTCTGAATCACTGCTGAAAAAGGCAGAATCTTGGCTGAATCCCAAACTGAATCCTGGATTCATTGCATCCCTTATACAAAGGGGAAGTGGCTCTGCTGTGATTTTAGCTCTGTCCTGCACATTATATTTAATATAAATGGATATTTATAAAGGGGAATGGTGGGGGGGGGGATATACCTAAATAGGTTCTGCTGAGATTTTTAGCACTGCTTTGCACAATGCATTCCCAAAAGCATGCCTATATCATAGACATATTCTATCCATCACAATGCATTTCCCATAAGCGTGTCTATGTAAGTATATTTTCTGTGTATTTGATGACAAAGAAGTGGCCCAAAACTGAGGGTATAGTGTTCCTGTGAGGTGGATGTCCTGCAACATATCAGGGACTGGTCAGAGCCATGTGGCTCATGGGAACCAGTTCTGGGACAGGGTGAGATTTGGGGACAAATAACGATGACTTTGTAATGGAGCAAAGGATTCCGGGACTTGTAGTTCAACAATGTGGGGAGTTCCACTTCAGTCAAAGCTGCTGAGTCACATATCCCTCGTTTAGAACAAAGGGGAGGCCCATGATGCGCTGCTTCCCCAGTAGATACAGAGTGATCGGTTCATGTGTAATTTCCCAGGGTAATCTTGACACCTCGCTGACACTTTGTTTTCTTGCTGGGCTTAGAACGAACCTTTCCCGGGTCATAAATGTCACAGAGTTCTATAGGAATGGATGGGTCGGTGTGTATGTGTGTGGGGGAGGCGAGGGGTCGTGGGTCACTGTGCCTCCTCTTCATCACTGGTGACAATGAGTGCTGCCAGTAGGAGCCTGGCACAGCCCTGCAGTCCCTCCTGAGCCTGGGTACTGTCCAGCATCTGGACTCCAGGGACACAGAGCTATTGTGTGTGTGTGTATGTGATGGGAACTGGCCTTTGTCCTCCCCACAGCTGTGAGTGACAGAAGAGGAGAAGGGTGGGGTAGATTCAATTTGTGGGGGTCAGTGGATCTCTAACCTGTAAGAATTAAGCAGGCAGGGTGAGGCATTAAAGGGATACTGTCATGGGATAAAAATGTTTTTCTGTGCTGAAATCCATTTCTCAAAAGAGCAAACAGATTTTTTTATATTTAATTTTGAAATCTGACATGGGGCTAGACATATTGTCAGTTTCCCAGCTGCCCCCAGTCATGTAACTTGTGCTCTGATAAGCTTCAGTCACTCTTTACTGCTGTACTGCAAGTTGGAGTGATATAACCCCCCTCTCTTTCCCCCCCAGCAGCCTAACAACAGAACAATGGGAAGGTAACCAGATAACACCTCCCTAACACAAGATAACAGCTGCCTGGTAGATCTAAGAACAACACTCAATAGTAAAATCCAGGTCCCATTGAGACACATTCAGTTACATTGAGTAGGAGAAACAACAGCCTGTCAGAAAGCAGTTCCATCCTAAAGTGCTGGCTCTTTCTGAAAGCACATGACCAGGCAAAATGACCTGAGATGCACCTACACACCAATATTACAACTAAATACACTTGCTGGTTCAGGAATGAAATGTTATATGGTAGAGTGAATTATTGGCAATGTAAATTTAGAAATAAAAACTACATCATAAAAATCATGACAGAATCCCTTTATGTAGGCCTAACCTCTACTGGAGTTAGTTATATGTTGGTTGTTAGTGAACTACATTTCCCAGAGTTCTTAGCAGCACAACTATTAGCTACACACCCTTAGGGCAGGTCCATTCTATGCCTGATGTTGCTTGGGCACTGACTCTCCACTCCCCGCTGATATTGCCACTTTAGCACGCAGGCCTCATTCCTCTGTCGGCGGGGGGGGGGGCCTTAATGGGCCCTTGAGAGCATTTGAGTGTAAGATACAATACCATTTACAGGGCCATTACACGGGTGCCTCATTAATGGAATAACAGCACTTGCAGCCTCTGTCTATAGATCTAACACCCTGCTCAGAGTCACATGCCGATAGGTAAGCAATGCACTGCAGAAGCCCAGGGCATGGATACATGGAAAGTGTAGGCGCAACGCCTGACTAGATCTAGTAACCCATAGCAACCAGCCAGCAGTAAGCATTTTATTGCTTTTAGAAACCAGACAGGGTTAATTTCTATGGGTTACTAGACCCAGGCAAAGGATTCCCAAATAACTACATTTCCCCCTGTATCATACATAGTAGTAAATGAGGTTGAAAAAAAAAGGCTTAACTAGATATCTCTGGGCCTCTCAACAAATTATTTTTCAGACCCCCAAAATGTCTAGAGGTTGACTTGTTTTATCAATATTTATTGAAATTGTTTATGAATACAATAAATATATATAGAGCCTCGTGGGGCTCCTATTCCTCCTGAGCCCCCGTACAGTCCCAGGGTCTGCTTCCTCTGTAGTAACACCAGTTACTATATCTAACCTGCCTAACTGCCAGCTGATCCAAAGTAAGCCTCTACAATTTGCCTCCAAGGGAACAAAAATCCCTTCTCGATTCCAAGAGGGTAATCGGACCAGTTCTGGGGTCAAGGTTGAGCTAAGAATAAATTTAATTCCTCTGTATTTTATCCCTGTGCTAAAAGGCATCCGGCCCTTTCTTAAAGATATCTAATGTATGTGACAGTACAGCCAATTCGGGGAGAGAATCCCACAACCACAACATCTCGAACAAGGGGAGCAGCGCAGGAGCAAATGCTTTGAAGGTGCCTTTGGGCAGAGTCCTGGCTCCGAGTCCCATTATTCCAGATGATCTCATTGCGGGGAGTTGAAGGATGGCTGTTTGGGCTTTGATTAATGGTTTTACTTATGGTTCACTTGAGTCTTTACTGAGGACTCAATAGCTCCCCCTTGTACATTGTTCTTTACCATAACTCAGCTGTTCTCTCCATGTCAGCCGGCACCAATCAAATGGAACCGGCAAGAATGAACCATCGGCAAGGGGGGGGGCTAGCAGGGCTATTTTATCCACCTTGCCTCCCAGATCTGTGCAGAACCGGTCTGTTATATTCCCTTCTTCAGATCTGAGCAGAACCACAGTGTTATGTCCCTATTCACTCTCAGGCTGTTATATCCCCCTTCCTGATATCTGAGCAGAACCAGGACTGATAAACCCCCCTCCTCAAATCTGAGCAGAACCAGGACTGATTTACCCCCCTCCTCAAATCTGAGCAGAACCAGAACTGTTATAGCCCTCCTTTTCAAATCTGAGCAGAACCAGGACTGATATATCCCCCTTCCTCAGATCTGAGCAGAACCGGGCTGTTATATCTCCCTTCCTCAAATCTGAGCAGAACCAGGACTGATATATCCCCTTTCTCAGATCTGAGAAGAACCAGGACTGATATATCCCCCTTCCTCAGATCTGAGCAGAACCAGTACTGTTATATCCCCCTTCCTCAGATCTGAGCAGAACCAGGACTGTTATATCCCCCTTCCTCAAATCTGAGCAGAACCAGGACCGATATACTCCATTCCTCAAATCTGAGCAGAACCAGGCTGTTATATCCCCTTCCTCAAATCTGAGCAGAAACAGGCTGTTATAGCCTACTTCACTGTAATATCTGAGCAGAACCAGGACTGTTATATCCCCTTCCTCAAATCTGAGCAGAACCCACCTGATCAGCACATTTCCACCTACTGGTTGAAATAAACGCACAGATTGGCCGATGAATCATTTAAACTGGTTAAGATAAGTGGGTGTCTCCGATTGGTCAGTGTCCTGGTAGGATTTGATTGGATTTTTTTTCTCCTTTTTAATGTCTGCCTTGGTATGTGCAGCTTAGCTGGAAAATCCATTATTTAAATAACACTGGTTCCAAGAGAGAACAAATAAAAGCCTGACACTTGTTCTGGAAGAGAACAACGGCACTCAAATTTAACCCACACCCCCGGAACAAAATAACCCATTCCAAGCTGAATTGAAACGCAGTTAACTGTTTCTTATCCTGCAGTTCATACAGGCCTTTTGCCCTTAGTTTGATCAATAAGCAGGAGCTTTCTGCTGGCTTAAAAGCACAGCAGCACTAAAGCATTTCCTAACAGAGATCCAGCGGTTGCTGAACTACAAATCCCAGCATGCCCAGGGCAGCCCAACATTCAGAGTAAACTATGTTCTGCAGCAGCTCAGTTAACATGCTCTAAGACAGGGCAAATACTGGAATCTGATGCAGAAAAAAAAAATTGTATAAGTAAACAATCAAAGTAAAGAGTAAAAAATACTCACTACCAGCTGTTAAACCTTGAATCATTTTGTTATCCCCACCAGCACTTCTTATCTGTGTGAGGAAAGAGAAAGGCCATCAGTTTTATTGAAGACAAACATTCTATAAAAAAAAATGAGAGACAATGTTTTTTTATCATTTGTGTTTTCTGAGTTATTTAGCTTTTTATTCAGCAGCTCTCCAGTTTGCAATTTCAGCAACATTTTTTTTTTTTTGGAAATTGATGCAAGTTACCCTAGCAACCATGCATTGATTTGAATAAGAGGCTGGAATATGAATAGGAGAGGTCTGAATATAAAGATAAGTAATAAAAAGTAACAATAACGATACATTTGTAGCCTTACAGAGCATTTGTTTTTTTTAGATGGGGTCAGTGACTCCTATTTGAAAGCTGGAAAGAGTCAGAAGAAGGAGGAAAATAATTCAAAAACTAATAATGAAGACCAATTGAAAAGTTGCTTAGAATTAGCCATTCTAAAACATACTAAAAGTTAACTTAAAAGTGAACCACCCCTTTAGAGATCATTTCCTTGTTAGTGGAGTGCAGTTCTGCCTTATTATAACCCCCTCTTACAAAATTTTTCAACCAATTTTCATCTGCTTGGTTTTCATACAACGTGTCAGATGAAGTGATTCTTCTTGCCCTTATAAGCTGACTTTTTGAGAGCCCTCTAGTGACCCCTACTGGGTGAAAACTTTCTTTATGTAATAATATATTATTTCTATCTGTGGGTTTTTTTCATATACGAATAAGCAAATGTCACATGTACAAGCAAATGATTTACCGTTTGTGGACCAATACTCGTTCTAAATTGTATAGTATCAAGGATATTGTTAAGATACAGTATGGGATCCGTTACCCGGAAACCTGTTATCCAGGAAGCTCCGAATTACAGAAGGACCATTTCCCATAAATCCCATTGTATCCAAATAATCCAAAATTTTAAAAAGTTATTTCCTTTTATTCTGTAATAATAAAACAGTAGCTTGTACTTGATCCCAGCTAAGATATAATTAATCCTTATTGGAAGCAAAACCAGCCTATTGGGTTTATTCAATATTTGCATGATTTTCTAGTAGACTTAAGGTATGAAGATCCAAATTACAGAAAGATCTGTTATCCGGAAAACCCCAGGTCCCATACAATTTGGATAACAGGTCTCATATCTATAATAGTGACTTGAGTCTGTTAACAGCTCCGCAGGTAGGGAGTATTAATTACTCTTTACTTATACAAGTTTTTTTCTTGTGTTTATATTAATTGAAAGTTTAAAGGGGTTGTTCACCTTTGAGTAGAGTCCTGCAGAGTCGGGTACCCGAAAAAATAGCGGGCACCCTGCGGAATGTGGAGAGGATTTTCAGGTGCGGGTATAGCCGTAGGTCTGCGGCTCTCATCTAAATTTCTTATCTTATGTAATATTTCTATATTTTGCTCCTTTTAAAGTTTTACAAAACTTGTTTCTGTCCCTGCCCACTTTTGATGACGTCACTTCGGTTGTAACACCATCACTTCCTGTTTGATGGTGGTTGGCGGGTTGCAGATAAGGCAGTTGTGGGTCCGGGTCGGGAAGCGGATCAAATTGGATTGCGGATCTGGTCCGGGTCTTAGAAAATTGTTTCTGCACAGGACTCTACCTTTGAGTTAACTTTTAGGATGCTGTAGAGAGTGATATTCTGAGACATTTTGCAATTGGTTTTCATTTTTTATTAATTGTGTTTTGACTTATTTAGCTTTTAATTCAGCAGTTCTCCAGTTTGTAATTTTGTAAGCAGTCTGGTTGCTAGGGTCCAAATTACCCCAGCAACCATGCACTGATTTGAAGAAAAAAAAAGACTGGAATATGAATAGGAGAGGGTCTGAATAGAAAGATGAGTAATAAAAGTAAAAAAGCAATAACAATACATTTGTAACATTGCAGAGCATTTGTTTTTAGATGGGGTCAGTGACCCCCATTTGAAGCTGGAAAGAGTTAGAAGAAAAAGGCAAATAATTAAAAAAACATTAAAAATAAATAATGAAGACCAATTGAAAAGTTAATAAGAATTAGCCATTCTATAACATATAAAGTATATATAACAAAAAGTTAATTTAAAGGTGAACCACCCTTTTAAGTATGGCTATGGCTGTTTATTTGAATGCTTATTGGATGCTTTTTGTGGTTGGACCTTTTTCTATAACCACTACACTACTTTTTTTTTGGACTTTTTCATCCCATTATGGGCTAATTGTACAGTGAGGGACTCTGGGATAGGGAGGTGGGAACCTCTGTTGCTTTATAGGTGCATGTGTGCACTTGATTCTGTACCGTGACCAAGATTGGGTTGCACGAAATGTCGATACTTTGGTGTATTATTAAATACAGCTCCCCAACTGCATATAAATGCGTGTGTGCGGCTCCTTCAAACTGTCATTGAAATACTGATAGCTGCCATACTGTTCCCTTGCTGAGGCACAATGAAAGTATAGTCTACTTGAGACTCCAAAGAAAGGCTGACCAGATGAAAATTATTTATATCTTTACTTGCTATCAATGCATTAAAATATTAAATAAGAAAACAAAAATGGCATACATGAGCTAAAAGAATTCTTTTGAGACTGCTACTTCCTATTAACCACAGGTAGGTGTTGAGGAACTACATTTCCCAGCATGCACAGCCATCCTGAAGTGTAAAGGGTGGCTGCTGGGAGTTAACAGCTGCCTGATGGACAAGAGTTGGACAGACCTGGTTAGATGGATCCAGCAGACATGTGGGCTGCCTGGTGATACTCAGTAATAGGAAATACATGTGCAGCCAGGAGGCAACGGCTGAGAGTATTAGAGCAGATTGGAGCATCCTGCTAAACAGGCAGGATCTTCTGAATATAATGGGTGGCTGAGAGCTGGAGAATTTCATAGGCTAATGGGTATATATATATATATATATATATATATATATATATATATATATATATATATATATATATATATATATATCCTCCTATATAATAAAGTTGAAGTGTTTCTGCGTCCAGTCCCTGTGTCCATGGGATTGCGCTACTGCGCATGTGCCCCACAGACCGTCTCCTAGCGACGTAGATAGACGCGCAACGGACTACATATGTTCTAGCGCCCGTTAATTTAACGGGCTTAATGTCTAGTATATATATATTTATGGTATTTCTATAATGACATGCATTTTTGTTTGAACTGTGACGGCCAATAACAGTGCCGTACCAAAGGTCACAAGAGCTTACATTCTTTGCTTACATAGTGTGGGAATTTTTCTTGCAGAATGCTTGAGACCCATGGGTAGCAGATTTGGGGCACTGAGCTAAAATTGGGGTAAATAGGTAATGGAAGGGTATAAAATCTTGGTCACCAGATTTTTTCTCCCTTTCCCAGGACATGGCCCCCCATCTCATGTACCTGACCCTATCAGACCCTCTAGCAGGTTGCACCCCTATAGTATTTATGCCAGCAGGGAATGGGTTAAATGAAAGGTTCATGCTCCGACTAAGTCACAGTGTAATGTACACATTCATAATTGCAGTTTGTCTTAGTTTTTTTAATGATTATTTTTGGTAGTTTGTGCCTTATTTGCCATCCTTCTCAGCATCTTTCTATCTTGTTAGGGGTCAAAATCCTACAGCAGGAAAACAAATGAGCTGGCAGTTGGTTGTGGCAAGTGGAGCGAGGATGTGACCCAGGTGGGGGTGGGCAAAGGTTGGGGAGCTGGAATGAGTGGGGGCTTGCCTTGGGCACCCTTAGCTTTTGGGCCTGGCTCCTTAAAGAGAAAGGACTGGTGAGAATCAAATGTGTAACATACCTCCCAACATACCATTTTTAGAGGGACAGTTCCTTTTTTGACAGCTCAACCTGCAGTCCCTCATTTTTACTCAAAAGTCCCTTTTTTCTCTGCACTGAACAGCCAGAAAAAGCAACAATGTTTCTAACTTAATTGGCTTTTGGCAGAGAGCCCAGAACAGCCACAGCTGCTTATAAGATACTTTTGTAACAATTTCAAGATAAGGAAATAAGTAATTGTAAATATAAGTTAACAGGTCCCTTGGCAAATGTTAGACTCACAGCTTAAAGGGCAATTCACCTTCATTAGCAAAACTGTAATAACTGGAAAAAAAAACACAGAAATATGTTCAAACTTTCATAACCTGACAAATTTTGTAAAATGAACATGGTAATTAGGGGGTGTGGTCACAAAAATGGGCGTGGTCAAAAATTTAGCGACACTCATCAAACTGTTTTGTCCTGCTTTTTATTTCGAAAATGTTGGGAGGTATGGTGTAACTAGACATTACTGGGCCCCACAGCCAGTAGTGCAACTACAGGACACCACCTGCCCGCACCCCCTACTTGAGAGGAGGAAGGGAAGGGGGATTTATCTACTGGTATAGAAGAAGCAGAACCCCCCTGTGGGGTCTGCTTATGCTATAGTTACGCCACTGCCTACAGCAAAAAAAATTTAGGGTATAAATTTATTGTGTAGGGCTGCTGCCTGCAACACTCAATGAAATCCGCTTTATCCTAACCTGCATTAAAGGTCACCTTACACCCATCTCATTCTAATTCCAGGTTAATGCAACTCATCTTCCACCCTCACTGCATATTTCCTTGCTGAGATCTCATCCCTTGGCATAATGACAGCTGAAAGGACTGGTTACTGGGCACAGTGGAGATGAAAATAAGTGTGATAAATGAGACAGGAATTGGGCTGCTTGTGAGTTGGAGCACTCAACACAGATGGGACTGTTTAGTCTTTGCTGACATCTAGTGGCGAGTTTGCTAACTGCAACACTTGTGTTTTGTACAGTTGTTTCTGGTACATACTTAGCAGCAGTAGATAGACTACCCCTTCAGTTTCAAGTTGCAAAGTGTCTTACAAAGGTTTGTTCACCTTTAAATTAACCTTAAAGTGATACTGACACTAAAAAACTACTTTTTAAAATATGAATGTACATTAAAAGTTACCTATAGGTCATGCTGATTGTTTTTTGCGGAGAGGTTTGTTCTTGTAAGTAATTGTCAGTTAAAGTTACTAAACCATGATTGTTTTGCCAACCCGTTTGTCCCATCTGAGCCTGTCAGTTAGAGATTCTAATGCTCATGGACTCCTGCTGCAGAAATATGGCAGCCCTCATACAGGAACATGGGGCATCAGACAGGTAATGTAAAAGCATTGGGTAATTACTTTATGGCAAAATTATAAGTCGCTTTCAAAGGCAATATTATGATAGATGTAAAAAGTTGTTTAATTTCTGGTGTCAGTATCTCTTAATGTATTTACGTAATTTACCTTTCTGTTCAGCGGCTCTCCAGTTTGGCATTTCAGCAGCTATCTGGTTGTTCGGGTCTTATTTACACTAGCAACGAGGCAGTGGTTCGAATGAGAAACTGGAATATGAATAGTAGAGGGAAATTCAAAAACTATTAATAAAGCAAAAGCGAAGACCAATTAAAAAATGGAAAATTCTATCATACTTACCGTAATTTTCCTTTCCTGGACTGAAGCATGGCAGTAGGCACTAATGGGTTAACTCCCTCGCACAGCGGAAGGACAGGAACCAATAAACCTAATTCCCAACCCCCTTACCCCATCTCTTTCCCTGTCCGAGCTCAGGTACTGAAGGGGTGGGTCGTGCCTACTGCCATGCTTCAGTCCAGGAAAGGAAAATTACGGTAAGTATGATAGAATTTTCCATTTTCCTGTCCTTCCGCATGGCAGTAGGCACTAATGGGAATTAACTAAGCAGTACAGACTTTGGGCGGGAAAATCATTTATTAAATTGAACAGAAGAGAGGACTTTAAGCCCGAAACCAGCTTTGTTTACGGAACAAACATCAAGCTTATAACAACGAACAAAAGTAGATATAGAGGACCATGCGGCTGCACTGCAAATTTCTTCCGGCGTAGCTTGAGCCTCGAATGCCCAGGACGCAGCCACCGCTCTAGTGGAGTGAGCCTTAACATGGGGAGCCTGCATAGCTTTGAGTAAATACGCCTTTTTCATACAAGCTTTTATCCAGCTTGCAATCACACGCTTAGAAGCTTGATGGCCCATAGAAGATCCTTTAAATAGCAAAAAGAGACTATCACACCTCTTGAATGCCTCGGTTCTTCGCAAATATACTGACAAACACCTCACCAAATCCAGCTTATGCCAGTTTACTTCTTCTTCCGTCGCGGGGTTAGGGAAGAAAGCCGGCAGCACAATCTCCTTACTAGCATGAAAGGAGGAAACCACTTTCGGGAGGAATTTCTCTGGTAGCCTTAACGTTACTTTATCATGTAACATTTTCAGATATGGTTCTTTCCTCAGCAATGCTTGTATCTCCCCCACTCTCCGTGCTGACGTTACCGCTATCAAGAAAGCAGTCTTCATTGACAGGAGGTCCAAGCTAATTGACTCCAGAGGCTCAAATGGTTCCGTCATGAGAGACTGAAGAATAAAGCGGGTCACTAATGGATACTCCGCCCATTTGACTTTCGTCAATGCTGACAAGGCTGACACTTGCACTTTCAGGGTAGCCAAGCTGAGATTCTTCTCTAAGCCTGACTGCAGAAAATTTACTACTGCCGACTCGGTTGGTGATGTAAATGAATCTCCTGACAATGTACACCATTCCCTGAATCTTTCCCAAATCCTATGGTAGGTATTCTCTGTTGATGGCTTTCTAGCTGCCAACAGTGTGTCAATAGCCATTTCTGCGAGCCCAAGCTCTGTCAGCTCTTTCCGCTCAAAAGCCACCCCGTCAAAGCCCATTTTTGTGGGTTTGGGTGGAATATTTTGCCTTGGCATAGCGAACCCTGGTGATAGGGTAGTTTGACTGGATTGTCCAATGCCATTTCCCACAACTGGGCAAACCAAGGCCTTCTCGGCCACCAAGGCACTACTGCTATAACTGTAGCTTTGTCTTTCTGAATTTTGTTCAATACCCTTGATATGATCGGGATCGGCGGAAAAATGTACGCCAGTTTGAACATCCACTTCAGACTGAAAGCATCCTGACACAATGCTTGCCTCTCCGGGTACCAGGAGCAGAACAGTCTCACCTTCCTGTTCCTGGATGTAGCCATGAGGTCTATCTGCGGGAGGCCCCAACGATTCACCAATGTCTGGAAACTCCCCTGCGACAACTCCCACTCCCCTGGGTGGAGTGTCCTCCGACTCAACAGATCTGCCAGAATATTCTGACGACCAGGGATATAAGTTGCTGACAAGTCGAGGAGATTGTTCTCTGCCCATTCGAAAATCTCCAAAGTCAGACTCAACAATTTCCTGCTGTGAGTCCCTCCTTGTTTCTTTATATATTTTACCGTCGTTATATTGTCTGACTGAATGAGGACTGCTGTCCCTTTGAGCTGACTTTGAAAGCTCACTAGCGCCTGCAACACCGCTTTCAGTTCCCTGAAGTTCGAGGACCACGTTACTGCCTCCGGTGGCCATATGCCTTGTGCTGATATACATGCCGTATGAGCCCCCCATCCAAGGCTGCTGGCATCCGTCGTGACCATCTGCCACGATGAGCAATCTATTGGCTTGCCCTGAGAAAGATTGAACGGATTTAGCCACCACTCCAGGCTCTTCACTGTTTGTCGTGACAGAATAATGATTTGAGACTGAGTAACTCTTTTCCACTGTTGAAGAAACCCGAACTGGAACTGTCGAAGATGAATCATTGCCCACCTGACGGCATCCTTCGTAGCTACCAGTTTCCCTATTATCTCTTGACAGCTCAGAGCCGTGGTATAAGGAAATTTGATAACATTCTGCACTCTTCGAATAATGTCTTCCACTTTGCCTGGGGGAAGATATAGTCGCGACTGCTTGGTATCCACTAGAACCCCCAAGAACTCCATCCGTTGTGACGGGACCAGTTGTGACTTTTGGAAATTTATTAACCATCCATGTTCCTCTAGAACCATAATGGTCACCTGGACCTGCTGGTTCAGAAGTTGTTCGTTTGAAGCCTTTATCAACAGGTCGTCCAAATAGGTGAAGATCTGTATGCCCTGCAGGCATAGGGCGGCTATGATTGGAGCCAGAACTTTTGAAAAGGTTCTCGTGAAGACGCTAGCCCAAAGGGAAGTGCTCGGTATTGAAAATGCTTCCCCCTTACCGAGAACCTGAGGAATCTCTGGTGACTTAAGAGAATAGGGACATGAAGATATGCATCTCGCAAATCTATCTTTGCTAGCCAATCGTTTATCCGTAGGTTCTGCGAAATAATACTCAACGTCTCCATTTTGAATGACTTTACCTTCAGGAATGAATTTAATCCTCTGAGATCTAAGATAGCTCGGAACTCCCCCGACGCCTTTTTCCTGAGGAAGATCGGAGAACAGATACCTTGTCCCTTCTGGCTTTCCGGCACTGTTAAAATTACTTCCTTTTCCAGCAGATCTAATAAAATGTGATTCATTGCTCGATGAGCTTCCGGCGTTTTCGGAACCTTTGATTCCACAAAAATGCTTCTGTTTGGTTTTCTTGAAAACTCCAAGTGGTAACCTAAGGATACCACTTCCCGGACCCAACTGTCCCTCGTAGTTTTCCCCCAGACTGCCTGGAATTGAAGTAGTCTTCCCCCTACTGGCGGCAGCTGGGCCTGAACACCATCAGAACGATTTAGGCTTACCCTGCTTGAACTCTTTTTTGAGCTGATTTTGCCCGCGATTTCTCCAAAAGGGCTGCCTATCAAATTGCCTTCCAGGCCTATAGGTCTTGGCATCCTTAAACGGCATTCTGTCCGCCCAGCCTGCACGGACTGGCTGACGTCTCACACGCCTTTCTTGCGGCAAAAAGGAGCTCTTGCCCGCCGAAGCCTTAGAAATAATACTGTCGAGTTTTGGCCCAAACAGCAACTCCCCCTCGAAAGGGAGCGCACACAGATTGAACTTGGAAGGGGTATCTGCTTGCCAATGTTTTAGCCACAGCATCCTCCTAGCTGCCACTGCATACCCCATATTTCTGGCTGCCAATTTCAGCACCTCCAAAGATGCATCCGTGATGAAATCAATAGCCACCTTTATATCATCCACTAGGTGACCCACCTTGTCTTTGTCTCCAGCAAGCTGCAGCTCAGTTTCTATCTCTTGCAGCCAGATCTTGGATGCCTTCGCCACACACGTGACTGCTACCGCTGGCTTGCAGAGTAGCCCCGAAACTGAATAGGCCTTCCTCAGCACTGTATCCTGTCTCCTTTCTACAGGATCCTTCAAGGAAACCCCCTCATCCACTGGTAATGTGGTCTTACGAGCCACCCTTGTGATGGCAGCATCCACTTTGGGGGGGTTGGTCCACCGACTCACATCCCCCTCCGCATACGGGTACATCTTCTTCATGTGTCTAGGTTCTGAGTACTTTTTATCTGGTACTGCCCACTCTTAATAATATCTTTTAGTACATCGTGGACTGGAAATACCAGATCTTTCTTTCCTGATGATTTAAACATTCTGTCCTGCTTTTTCTCTTGTTCAGTGTCCTCTAGTTCCAATACTTTCCGGACAGCTTTTACTAGAGGTTCTAATAGATCCAAATCAAACGAGGAATCTTCATCCAATACGATTAGCTCCTCTTCCTCCTCTGAAGTAGCCGAAAGGCTACACCTTGCTGCCCCCTGCTGACGTGCTTCACACTCCGCAGGCACCTTAGGATCACGGCTCTCTTTCCCCATTACTGGGGCACTGGGACCCACTTTCTGTATCACATTAGCTGTCACAGTTCCTACTAGGTCCTCCAGTGATTTAGACATAGACTCCTTAAACCAGTCTCTCATAGCACTCCACTGATCATCTGCTCTTTTGCCAGACATAGATTCCCAGCACATTAGGCATACTTTTTTGTTATGCATCGCTGGATTATCACATACTGAACACTCTTTTTCCACCGCCTTCCTTGAATGATGACTCCTCCTCCTAGGTGACCTACAAAGAAACGAGTTTGTTACCATCACATAGGAGTCACCACACATCTCTCTGATACACTTACCCCCTAGAGGATGACCGGGATCTCCGGCTCCTAGAACTCATGCTCTGAAAAAAGAGGAGTAAACATAAGTAGCTGTACAGTTCACCTAGGTCCCCAACAGGTAGGCCTGCAACACCGCTTACATTCAGGCTCTCCCACCAGCAAACGGCTCCTGCTGCATGTACTGCATACAAAACCTGCTCCTGCTGAGCAACAGGTAATGGGCGCTTTAAGAGCAAAGGGCGCCTCGAGATGACATCATCAAGAGTCTACACAGCGTCTTACCGCGGGATCCGACTTATTGCACTCAGAACGCCTTACTGCACACCCCGCGTCTTACCGCGTTCTAAAAGCCCAGCTACCAGGCTCCACCGGCTATATGTGAACCGGTCACTTCGGTGAGGCAGAGAGGAACCACACCGGCACAGGGGAATCCTTCCTGATGCGAGGACAGGAAAAAAGAGATGGGGTAAGGGGGTTGGGAATTAGGTTTATTGGTTCCTGTCCTTCCGCTGTGCGAGGGAGTTAACCCATTAGTGCCTACTGCCATGCGGAAGGACAGGAAAGTTGCTTAGAACTGGCCATTCTGCAACATACTAAAAGGTGAAGCACCCCTTTAAAGTATTTAAAGCATTGGTTTGTTCCGCTGTAACACCTGTACGACTATCCAGCTAAAAGACCATCCATTCATGAAATATATAGGTTGGTCCAAAATCTGCACACGGGGAAGAGGTCTTGCTCCATCACAATGCTTTCTATTAACTGCACAGTAGAGAACTTTAGGGGCATGGGATGGACATATTTACAGAAGTGACTGAGGAGGGAGGGAGAGAGAAGAAAATGTACAAGAGCGGGTTTAGAGAGAGAGAGAAGCAAATTTACAGAAGGAACAAAGGAGTGAAAAGGGAGGCAGAAAACAGAAGGGGCTAGAGAGAGAATTGGCAGATTTAGAAGGGGGGGCTAAGGAGATAGAGAGGGGTTGGACTTACTGAGGGGACTAGAGAGAGGGGAAGATTTACTGAAAGGACTAGAAAGAGGAAGCAGATTCACAAAGGGGATTAGAAAGAGGGGGCAGATTTACTGAGTTGGAGAGAGAGAGAGATGTCAGATTTACTGAGGGTTCTAGAAAGAGGGGACAGATTCACTGAGGGGATGAGATAGAGGGGGCAAATTTACTAAGCGGATTTGAGAGAAAGAGCAGATTTACAGAGGGATAAGAGACAGGAGGAACATTTTCTGAGGGGACAGATATACTGGGGGTAGAAAGAGAAGGCTAATAGAGGGGAAGAGGCAAATTTACTAAGGGGTTAGAGAGAGAGAGCAGATTTACTGAGGCGGGATTAGAGAGAGGGGGTACATTTTCTAATGAGGGGGTTAGAGAGAGAGGGGCATTATTACAGAGGGTTTAGAGAGGGGGAACATTTTCTAATGAGGGGGTTAGAGAGAGAGGGGCATTATTACAGAGGGGGGGTACATTTTCTAATGAGGGGGTTAGAGAGAGAGAGGGGCATTATTACAGAGGGTTTAGAGAGGGGGAACATTTTCTAATGAGGGGGTTAGAGAGAGAGAGGCAGAATTACAGAGGGTTTAGAAAGAGGGGGGACATTTTCTGAGGGGGCAGATATACAGGGGTTAGAGAGGGGGAGCAGATTTACAGACGGGTTACGGGGAGAGATTTACTGAGGGGACCGGGGGGAGGGGGGATTTAGACGTAAGGCGTCCCCGCTGTGTGTGACATTTACCTGACTGCTGTCACTATATGTATCAATATTTGCGTTACTGAGTGAGTGAGTGAGTGAGGGCAGCGCCTCTGCTGATAGGGTGCGGGAGGTACGGGGTACAGTTAGGGTCAGTCTAGCGCACCAATTAGAAGTTAGCCGTGTAAGTGAGTGAGTGAGGGCAGCGCCTCTGCTGATAGGGTGCGGGGATTGTACGGGGTACAGTTAGGGTCAGTCTAGCGCACCAATTAGAAGTTAGCCGTGTAAGTAAGTGAGGCGCAAGTGGATGATGTTTACAAACTGTACAGAGTGGAGAGTAAAGCTGGAACCAATGAGAGATCGGGGGTTCCGCTCCATTCACATGACTTTATACACCCGCCCCATAGTCACTCAGTTGGACTGTGCTGGTTCCGGTGCTGGGGGGCGGTGACTAAAGTGTGGGTTCCAGTTTGCCAGGTTGGCTGTGTCAGACCCTCCCTCAACTCCCACCTCCTCCTCCCCCGGCTCGTCCCTCCCACACTCCCCCCCGCTGTTACCCTGACACGTACCCCCCGGTTGTGCTGCTGATGGCCCGGCCCGCTGTGTTGCTCCTACTCCCCGGCCTGGTGCTGTTGGCTGTTGTTCAGTCCGGCCCGGAGGGACCCCCTTCCCTGGTCATCGCACTGATCGCCCGTAACGCTGCACATTCACTGCCCTACAGCCTGGGGGCGCTAGAGAGGCTGCACTACCCAAGGGACAGGATCTCACTCTGGTACAGACGTTCTCTCTTATTACTTTAACTGGCTGTCACTGTGTCTGTGGGTGTCACTGTGTCTGTGGGTGGGTGTTACTGTGTCTGTGGGTGTCACTGTGTCTGTGGGTGGGTGTCACTGTGTCTGTGGGTGGGTGTCACTGTGGGTGGGTTTCACTGTGTCTGTGGGTGGGTGTGACTGTGTCTGTGGGTGGGTGTCACTGTGTCTGTGGGTGGGTGTCACTGTGGGTGGGTTTCACTGTGTCTGTGGGTGGGTGTGACTGTGTCTGTGGGTGGGTGTCACTGTGTCTGTGGGTGGGTGTCACTGTGTCTGTGGGTGGGTGTCACTGTGGGTGGGTGTCACTGTGTCTGTGGGTGGGTGTGACTGTGGGTGGGTGTCACTGTGGGTGGGTGTGACTGTGTCTGTGGGTGGGTGTGACTGTGTCTGTGGGTGGGTGTGACTGTGTCTGTGGGTGGGTGACTCTGTGTCTGTGGGTGGGTGTCACTGTGTCTGTGGGTGGGTGCCACTGTTGCTTTATGTGTTTGTGTAATTTAAAATGATTTTACCCCATTTATTACAGGCACAGGACACTGAGCATGGGGGGGGGGGTATTACTCTTCCCCAGTAGATTCTTTTCCCTTGAGTAAATTGGGTAACTCCCCCCACCCACTTACACATCATTCTAATTGGATGCTGTATGATGGGATATAAGCTGCATTATATTATGGCTTGTAGGTGCGCCACAGACCACAATGAGGACGAGACCCTTGATGTGCTGCAGGATTGGGTGGAAGCCGTGCACCCGTTGTACCACTCTCTGCAGTGGAAAGCAGATGTGGCCCCCAGGTACCCAATAATTCTGCTTCTGCATAAAATATACTGGGACACTGAGCAAAGATTCATCCAAACTCATTTTTTGCCTTTGACAGGTGGTACCCTCAGGAGACTGGACCTAAGGACTGGCCCAAGGAGAGATATGAGCATGTAATGAAGCTGAGGCAAGAGGCACTTACCTATGCACGGGAGAAGCAGGCTCATTATATTATGGTAGGTTGGGGCTAGCTGTGGGGAGAACCAGCAGTGGCACTGGATGTGATCCCCGCTCTCACTGCTGTTCATGGCGCCACCATAGCTGAACACACACCTGGATGTTCCTGAAACACTTGATCGTATTGTGCTAATGGAGGAATGATTTCAGGTAGTACAGAGTGCGCAACACTATCAGTCCCTGTAAAACAAAAAGGTTCCTAGTACATTGGCTCTGGTCCTTCCCCTTCTGAACCCCGGGGATTGTTTCATCTCTAATCGTCTCTGTTACAGTACGTGGATGCGGATAACGTCCTGACCAATGAACACACACTGCGGCTGTTGATGGCGGAGAACAAGACTCTTGTGGCCCCCATGTTGGACTCACAGACTGGCTTCTCTAACTTCTGGTGTGGGATAACCCCTCAGGTGAGGCAGGAGAGCAAACCCTTACAGAATTCTCCTGTAACTAACCCTTTGCTTGCACAGAAAGAATTTCCCACATAGAGAGACCCTTTCATTCTTACCTGCCAAATTAGTACTGCTTTTAAGACAATTTCTGGCTCTGGCCATTAGAAGCAACGATGCTCCATCAACGAGCTTTATGAAAAGTCAGTGTTTGGTCACCTTAAAGGAGAACTAAACCCTAAAAATGAATGTGGCTAAAATGCCATATTTTATATACTGAACTTATTGCACCAGCCTAAAAATTCAGCTTGTCAATAGCAGCAATGATCCAGGTCTTCAAACTTGTCACAGGGGGTCACCATCTTGGAAAGTGTCTGTGACACTCACATGCTCAGTGGACTCTGAGCAGCTGTTGAGAAGCTCCAGCTTTACTCTCCACTCTGTACAGTTTGTAAACATCATCATGGCTCCAAACGGATGAGCAGACAATAAGTGGCAAAGTTTCGGGCCTCACAGGATCCTATATCAAGCCCGAAACTTTGCCACTTATTGTCTGCTCATATGTTTTGAGCCAATAAATCCACTTTTTGAAAAATTATTAATTTCGCAGTGTGCTGCAGTATATTGGACTTTTGTATTGATTTTCTGACCCGTGGCAGGTTGGATCTAATACTGTTCAAGCAACTGATCCTAAGGGATATGTCACATAAGGTCAGAGCACTCCCATTATTTTGCAAAACATATTGTACAACATTTCTAGCCTACTTCTTTAGTTAAGCTTTAGTTCTCCTTTAAGCCCTCTAAGTTAAGGAAGACTCCCTTTCCCCCATTATATGCTCTCTTTTTATACTACCCCTGTTACTGTTTCTGTTCCTACCTACAGGGATTCTACCGCCGCACTCCTGACTATTACCCCACTAGGAATCGTCAGCGCAGCGGCTGCTTCCCTGTCCCGATGGTCCACTCTACGTTTCTCATAGACCTGCAGAAGGAGGAAAGCCACGGACTGGCCTTTTACCCCCCACATCCGAAGTACACGTGGACCTTTGATGATATCATTGTGTTTGCCTACTCCTGTCTGGCAGCAGGTGAGAGGTCTTAGATATTATGCACTGGAGGTTTTTGCTGTAGATCGTTGCATGTGACAGTGACCCTGCATTCCATCCTGATATATTTGTATGTGTTTGCTGATATATTGTTTCCCTTAGACCATAACGTATGGGGGTATAGCTTATTGTGAGCCCTAATTTCTAACTTGATAGACAGTTCCCTAAATCTGAAGCAGTTGCTGTGTATATGAATTGCAGGAGTTCAAGGCTACGTGTGCAACACCCACCGCTACGGCTACGTCAATGTCCCAGCGCTTCCGCATCAAGAGATAGAGGACGATGAGCTGAACTTTGTGCACCTTATGTTGGAGGCTATGGGTGAGGAACATGACAGTTGCGGTGTCATTATCTAGAATAGGGACAAGGAGGGGGCCAATAGAACAACTGTGGTGCTGATGCTGGATTTATTGTCACCTTTTTTTGTAGTGGATGGGACCCCATTCCGTTCATCTCAGTTTGTGTATCCACAACCCAAGAACCCAGACAAAATGGGATTTGACGAGGTAAAAGCAAAATGTAGCCTCCATTATATATTCCATAATATATACATACATATTCCTTTCTCTCGTGCTAATATTTCTCCATTATGTCTCTCTCAGATCTTCCTTATTAACCTGCGCCGCCGCTCTGAGCGCCGGGAGAGGATGCTTCGCTCTCTGTATGAGCAGGAGATCACCTGCCGCATCATAGATGCCATCGATGGAGGGTAACTGTCATATAAATGGCATAAGTGAACCCAGGGGAGGCAGCGCTGGGTGCCATGGAGGCTGCCATGTTCTGTCATATCTCATCTGCCGGGAGTGTACAGTTGCAATGATCATTTATTTTCAACCAAAATGTTATTTCTGTTTATTTTTATTGCCCTGTAAACTATTCTTTGTTCTGCTTTAGCGCCATGAACAGCAGTGACATAAAGCGTTTGGGTGTCAACCTACTTCCCGGGTATTACGACCCTTTTTCAGGCCGGACTCTTACCAAGGGGGAAGTTGGCTGTTTCCTGAGCCATTTCCAGATCTGGAAAGAGGTAAAATGATGCCTCTCCAACCCAGGGAATTTAAGTAAACTGACCCCTCTTGACTTGGGCTGGTGTTTTTATGTGGTTGTTTTATGTGGTTGGGGAGCACAGCTTGCTGAGGCTGAAGGAAAATAAAGTTGACTTGAGACGTCTAGATTAGAACAGACATGGGCTGCCAATTAAAACACTCTTGGGTGAGTGTGCAGCTAAATGGGTTCTGTGTAGGCCCATAACAATCCCGTCCTCAATATCTAATCACGGCTCCTTCAGATATCATTCAGGCCCTACAGACAATCCAGCTGCATGAGGGTTAGTTGGTCAAGCAAGCAGATCTTTCCATGAGATACCAGCTCATAGGTAGCACCTTAGAGTGCTGATACATAGACAGCAGCAGAAACCACGCTCCCTAGTACAGAAAAGGCCTTAAATGTATTAGTATTATGTAACTTTTATTTTTACCCTCAGATCACAGAGCGGCAGCTGGATACAGCAGTTGTGTTCGAGGATGACGTACGCTTCCAGCCGTTCTTTAAGCGGAAGATAATTCGCCTTATGAATGATATTCGCAGTGCTGGGCTGGACTGGGATTTGATGTATGAGTGTAGTGATCACAATGCAAGAGCTTAAAGGACCAGTAATAGGAAACACTATGTGTGTGCTTTAGAAGCACTAGCACCCCTTCTGTTGGATATTCTGGTTGGTGGATATGGGTTAATGTGTAGTTTCTATTCGTTGCAGTGACGGGTTTCTCCTATCTGTAGTTACATAGGGAGGAAGCAGGTGACCATGGACCCAGAACAACCTGTGAAGAACGTGCAGCATTTGGTGGTTGCTGATTACTCCTACTGGACCCTGTGCTACATCATCTCCTTGCAGGGTGCCCAGAAGCTGCTCAATGCAGAACCGCTCTCCAAAATGCTCCCAGTGGATGAGTTTCTGCCAATCATGTCTGACACACACCCCAAGTAGGTACCCTCTGCAGAGCTCAGGTAGCCATATAATATTATATATATTATATATAATATATCAATGCCTTAGAACATTTTACAGAACCAATTGTGTGTTTCTATATGTTCCTTACTTGCTTACACTGCCATCCTTCTCAATTCTGTACCCTTAGTAAGGAATACAAGCAACATTTTGTGAACAGGAACCTGCGCGTGTTTTCTGTGCATCCCCTACTCGTGTCCCCGACTCATTACACAGGGGAGCCCAGTTGGCAGAGTGACACAGAAACCTCCACCCTTTGGGACAATGATAATGTAAGAACAGACTGGAACGGGTCGCAGAAGACCCTGAAGGACACAAGGGGAGATTCCCCCTACGTACTACACTCTGCATCACATGATGAGCTGTGACCTATCAGCAGTAACTGATCATGATGACGTGTGACCTCTTATTGCAGTGCAAGATGGTTGTTCATGGAGGGAATGGTGACCTCTTATTGCAGTGCAAGATGGTTGTGCATGGAGGGAATGATTACATTAGGACTCTTGTTAGTAGAGAGACTTTATTTTCCATTGGCTGTCATTGTAAGCAGTATGTTACAAGGCAGGGAAGAAATGTGTTGCCACACTTATTGGCACAAAAAATTGGTGCTACAAAAAAAAAGTGTACTGTATTTTCTATGCTATGTGACTTCATGGGGTAAAGGTTTTTCTGACTTTGAGCCACATACTGGAGCTGTCATTTCTTACTCATCAACAACATGCTGTAATTTATACCCAGATAAGAAAATGTTTGCGAATCAGACTCCCTTTGGAGTTTGGACTTGGAATCACTCAATGGATAATTAGCTTGGGTGCAGCTACTTCCGCATTATTGCGATTGTGGCTCCAGAGCTCCAAAGAAGCTTCATCTATACCTGGGTGTTCAGCTCTGAAACAGCCTCCTGCACATGTGGATTTTAGCTCCAAATCAGCCTTTTGTACATGTGGGTGTTCATTTACTAACACAACTGGGTCTTCAGCCAGACTTTCGGCCAGATATCGATCAGGGAAGCCCGTTGGAAGGCCCCACACGGACCAATAAGCTGCTGACCTGGTCTGTCAGGAGCTTTTTAAGAATGTAGTGCCTTCTTCAACTAAATATTATGGATGCACCGAATCCAGGATTCTTGGAATCCAGGCCAATGCAGCTTAAAGCAGCGCTGTACTTGTCCCTATTCTCTTCCCCAGCAGCCCTGTACTTGTCCCTATTCTCTTCCCCAGCAGCCCTGTACTTATCGATATTCTCTCCCCCAGCAGCCCTGTACTTATCCCTATTCTCTCTCCCAACAGCCCAGTACTTATCCATATTCTCTACCCCAGCAGTTTTGTACTTCTCCCTATTCTCTTCCCCAATAGCCCAGTACTTATCCATATTCTCTCCCCAAGCAGCCTTGTACTTGTCCCTATTCTCTCCCCCAGCAGCCCTGTACTTATCCCTATTCTCTACCCAAACAGCCCAGTATTTATCCATATTCTCTCCCCAACAGTCATGTACTTATCCATATTCTCTTCCCCAGCAGCCCTGTACTTATCCCTATTCTCTTCCCCAACAGCCCTGTACTTATCCCTATTCCCTCCCCCATCGGCCCCGTACTTATCAATATTCTCTCCCCCAGCAGCCCTGTAGTTATCCCTATTCTCTTCTACAACAGCCCAGTACTTATCCATACTCTCTCCCCCAGCAGCCCTGTACGTGTCCCTATTCCCTCCCCCAGTGTATATTTCTGTGCACCACTCCCAATCAAGGAGCAACACACATCCCACCTCCCTTCACACCTAATGCATATATCACTGAACTTCTTCTTACCTTAAAGCTCTTGCACACCCATCCTTCTAGTGTAACACCTTTCCACTATTATTTTTTCTCATCCTCTCTTCTCTGGATGGTAGATGAACCCGTACAGTATTATTTATTAGACACTACCTGACTGATAAGAGTAGCTGTAGCCCATTCCTTGGAGCAGTCAAATATACATGGAGAAATTATGTCCGTTGTGGTATCATGCCCTCTCTAACCAAATTTTGGTCACTTGTCTGTAACATAAATTGCTATACCATCAAATTGTAGTTCTCTGATGTGATGGCTGCCAGGAGGGAACGTGGATCCCGAGTGATGGGGCTGCAGTCGGTCTTGGTGGCACTACTGCTGTTTTGTCTGGCAGTATATCCATGGCTCGTCATTGTGCCACCGTAGTTACTGCTGTGTTTTTTTTATTTATTTATTTTTTTATTTTAAAGAATGATACAGGAACAATGACAATGAGTAATCACAAAAATCCATATACAGGATAATGCATGTAAACAGTAATCAAAATGAAAAGAGTTGTGTTTTTCACCTTCTATTTATCCCACCCAAGACTTTCCTGCTTCTGGTATGAGTGTTGTAAGCTGGAGCAGCCATTAAAGGACACAGGTAAGTGGATTGGGTTAGTGGTCACAGACAGTGCTGGGGAAGGGTAGGTGGGTGGTGGCAAGGTAGAAAGAGGTGAATCACTAAACATGGGGAAGGGACCACCACACAGTGAGTTGGGGGCAGGCTATTAAAAACGGCCATAAAAATGTTAGTTTGCATTGCCCCAGATGCAATGGCAGCCCCTGTTACAACAGTCACCACTATCATGGCCATTCTGCACACATGCTCTTTCAATTCATATCTGTCACTCTCACTTTTGAAGTGAACATTTGAAGTGACAAAGCTTTTCCTTATAGGGCCACGGGTTGGAATGAGCTATGGCTTTAAATTAATTCACACTTATTCCCTGAAAGGTTGCCCCACACATAAAAAGGCCGCAACCCTCTGCTATGGGTTTGTGGGTCTCTAAGGGTGCGATTTAGCACTCCACCACCTACCCTTCTGAATATGCTGTCAAGTTTCCACTTTGTGGAAATGCATGATAAGAGTGCAAATTACACTTGCAAAGAAACCATAATATTCTTAATATTTCTATTAGGCAAGGGGAAAATAAATATTGAAGATAATGATTATTGATATATTACACTCTTTACTGTTGCTCATTTTATCAGATAAAAATAGGGTCGCCTATTGATTACATTGAAAAGATCTGGGAAATAAATAGAAACTGGTAGGACATTCTTTATTTCTGTAATTGTCTGTAATCCATTCTTGTCTCTCTCAGCCCTACATGAAAATCTGAGGCAGAGATTCTTTGGGCAGCACTTGGCTCATAGGGTAATTGACTGAGCTATATTGGGTTTCAAGAATAATAAGAATCCCCAGAAGCCACTGGTCCTCTCACTACATGGATGGACTGGCACCGGCAAAAGCTCTGTCAGCAAAATCATTGCAGAATATCTGTTCAACCTGGGTGCAAAGAGTAAATGTTTCAATTTCATTGTTGCATCTTACCATTTCCCTCATAAGAGCAAGGTTCTGCAGTACAAGGTAATCTGATGCCAATTCTACAGACACAGTATTGAAATGAAACATCTAATGGCTCATACTGTATATGTGTGCAAGTGCAGTCACATCTCATCAGCAGGTTTCCAACTTTGTTGGTCCAACACAGGGGTCCCCAACCTTTTTTTTACCTGTGTTTTTTACCTGTGTGCAAAAAAGTCCCAGGGGGTGCCAGATATAGGCTTCGATTGGCTATTTTGCAGCCCCTATGTGAACTGGCAGCCTACAAGAGTCTGTGTTTGGCAGTATATCTGGGTTTATACATCCAAAACTTGCACCCAAACCAGGAATAAGTTTGCTTTGAGGCCACTGGGAGCAACATCCAAGGGGTTGGTGAGCAACATGCTGCTCACAAACCACTGGTTGGGGATCACAGGTTTACCAGATAGACTAGACCCCTTTGGCCTTATGAATATTACAGATAGAAACACTGGGGTAACAGTCACCCTGCTATAGTTCCAGTAAATAATCACTCACCCCAAATCTCCCCCTAACTGGCCTTCAGACTGAGCCCCCTTAGCTCATAACAAGGTTACAGATATATAGAAACATTGGGGTAACAGTCACCCTGCTATAGTTCCAGGGGTACCCAGGGCACAAATAATCACTCACCCCAAATCTCCCTCTAACTGGCCTTCAGACTGGGCCCCCTTAGCTCATAACAAGGTTACAGATATATAGAAACATTGGGGTAACAGTCACCCTGCTATAGTTCCAGGGGTACCCAGGGCTCAAATAAGCACTCACCCCAAATCTCCCCTAACTGACCTTCAGACTGGGCCCCCTTAGCTCATAACAAGGTTACAGATATATAGAAACATTGGGGTAACAGTCACTCTGCTATAGTTCCAGGGGTACCCAGGGCTCAAATAATCACTCACCCCAAATCTCCCTCTAACTGGCCTTCAGACTGGGCCCCCTTAGCTCATAACAAGGTTACAGATATATAGAAACATTGGGGTAACAGTCACCCTGCTATAGTTCCAGGGGTACCCAGGGCTCAAATAAGCACTCACCCCAAATCTCCCCTAACTGACCTTCAGACTGGGCCCCCTTAGCTCATAACAAGGTTACAGATATATAGAAACATTGGGGTAACAGTCACCCTGCTATAGTTCCAGGGGTACCCAGGGCTCAAATAAGCACTCATCCTAACTGGCCTTCAGGCTGGGCCTGCTTAGCTCATAACAAGGTTCGGTGTCGGTCTGGCCCACCAGGATACCAGGAAAACTCCTGATGGGCCCAGGTATCAGTGGGCCCTCATGCTGCTAAACATTTGGCCTATTTCATGGCCATTCCCTATTTATTTGAGAACAAGTTGGCTAAATAGATGGAATAATAGATTATAGTATGTAAAGAAAAGAGACTAGGAGAATAGAGGGTGAGTGAGGAGAAGAAGAATAATAGTACTGAAATGGGCCCCTGGTCTAAGGTTTTTGAGTGGGCCCCTGGTGTCCCAGTCCAACACTGGCAAGGTTACAGATATATAGAAACATTGGGGTAACAGTCACCCTGCTATAGTTCCAGGTGTACCTTGGACACAAATAAGCACTCACCCCAAATCTCACCCTAACTGGCCTTCAGGCTGGGCCCCCTTAGCTCATAACAAGGTTACAGGTATATAGAAACATTGGGGTAACAGTCACCCTGCTATAGTTCCAGGGGTACCCAGGGCACAAATAAGGACTCACCCCAAATCTCCCCCTAACTGGCCTTCAGACTGGGCCCCCTTAGCTCATAACAAGGTTACAGATATATAGAAACATTGGGATAACAGTCACCCTGCTATAGTTCCAGGGGTACCCAGGGCACAAATAAGCACTCACTCTAATATTTTTGATGCCCCCTAATCTGCTGTAGAGTTAGCCCCAAGGCCTCAACCTGTGATTTTACTTTATGAGGAAATACAATATAAAAATATGTAAAAACACAAACTGTGCATCTGTTTTACAGGAGCAGCTAAAATCGTGGATCCGTGGGAATGTCACTCAGTGTCCTTACTCCTTATTTGTATTTGATGAGATAGACAAGATGCATTCAGGGCTTATCGATGCCATCAAACCTTTTCTGGATTATCATGACAATATAGATGGGGTGTCCTATCGAAAATCTATATTTATTTTACTCAGGTATGGACTAAATGGTACTGCATTAGTCATGTGCGGGTGGAGTTTTCCACGACCCGCACCCAACCCGACTTCCCTCAATCCACTCCCGCCGCACATGACTTCCCAATGTCACACATGTTTTTTCGTGAGCAGAAAGCAGTATGCAAAGTGCCAAAATATAAGTAGAAAGCAGTATGCAAAGTGCCAAAAAATAAGTAGAAAGCAGTATGCAAAGTGCCAAAATACAAGGTTGCAATTGGGCATTTTTTTTACACTTTGCACATTGCGTTCTACTTTTCCTGTATTGCCGCAGGTCTATATGCTCTGTTTTGGCTCTTGGCTTGTCGTTTTTTTTTTTCCTGGTGTCCAATGCGTAGTCCATTCCCTATGCACTTTCTTATGTAAAATGTTTTTTCTAAAAAATTACAGAAAATGGCAGGAATTGTATCAGCTCTGGAATAAACATTTCAGCTGATCTTTATTTTGTATGTCTTTTTTTTTTTTCAATTATCTGATTTGCCTTCTATTTCTGGCTCCTTCCAGCTTGCATCTTAAAGTGCTGTTTGGTAGTTTGGGTAACAGAGAGAAACTAAAAATAAATTCAATAACTGGAAAATGGAAAGACGGTGTTACTGCTGATGCTTTGGTAAATCTCCCGGGTTTATTGATAACCTCCATGGTGCACAGCCAATCCACATATTACATTTAAAAGACCACTCTACCCTCATATCTAATAGTTCTTAGTACAGGGGAGTACTGTGGTTTTACAGGGGAATAATGTAGCTTTATAGTGTCTCTCTGCACAGGCTCATAGACCGGGTCGGACTGGGCCGGCGGGACACTGGGAAAAAACCCATGGGCCCGGGGAGATACCATAACTGCTTCCTTACTTTTTCCTTTAAGAAAGGAGTTGCGTGGGAGCCAGTTCAAAAATGACTCTTCCCATTTAAACTAGTGGTATAACAAACTCCTCCTTTTCTGTAAACCTGAGACACAGGATTCCAGAGAGGTAGGGTAGGGGTGAGTATATTCAGAAATAATTATATTTATTTAACCCTTGGTGTGCCAGCAGATTTCCAGTGAAGAAAAATGCAAGGTGCTGGCACTGAATAAATAGTAATAAAGAAACCTAGAATTGATGGCACAAGCACTCTGTAACTTGAATGTCAACGTTGTATTTCTAGGGAACGCAGAGGGATAAACAAAATGGATACAAGTAACTGCTTTCCAGATAAGAGATCCCATACCACCCTATATGGGATCTATGTATGTATATATTGATGCTTTAAGCTGATATGACTCTAGAGGGAAAAATCACTGCTTTGTTGCAATATTAGTGCTTGGTGTGACATTGCAACTTGTTTTCCATTAAATGGGTTGTTCACCTTTAAATTATCTTTTAGTATGCTGTAGAGAGTGATATTCTGAGACAATTTGCAATTGGTTTTCATTTTTGAGTTATTGAGTCAGTTTGCAATTTCAGCAATTTAGTTGTTAGGGTCCAAATTACCCTAGCAACCATGCATTGATTTAAATGAGAGACTGGAATATGAATAGGAGAGGCCTGAATAGAAACATGAGTAATAAAAAGTTAACGTTGTGCATATTAGCCCCATATTCAGTAGATTACACCCCCGGCCAGCTGGTACTGGATTGCACTATGTACTCCTAGCAACCCTGTACAAATCCCACTGCTCTCCCCAGCAGCCACATCATGGGGATCCCTATGTACTCCCCCCACAGATCTCACTGGTAAAATTACCAGGAACCAAAGCCTGTTGGCCATTGTTACCACCGGTCTCTATACAAATCTTTAAGGACCCCCTTTTTCCAACACCTTGGAAAATATCTTTCCAACACCTTGGAAAATATTGCAACTGCACCCTAAAAGAACTGTACTACCTCTCCAACTAGTACTGTCTCTATTGTTGGGAGTGGGGTCATATCCGAAGTTGTACTGGGCTGCTGTTCCTGGAAGGTTTTATAGGATCCCAAGGCCCTTTAAGTGGATGCACTTACCTTTGTGTATGTTTCAATTGCTTTATCACTCCCCATTCCAGACCATTTTCTCTCCCTCTCCCTGTGTGTGTTACCCAAACTGTATAATGAAAATAAGAACTGTACCCCCCCAGTCCCCTGATCCCCAGAATAATGACACGGACAATGGATTAAGGGTCAATCTGTGAATTCGCAGCTTTATTAACAAGATAAATAAGATAGAACGTGGGGCTTTTAATGGAGTTCCCTCCCATCTGCAGCTCCCAAATAAGAGACACTGCCCAAAGGTGGAGATCAAGATGGTAGAGGGCCTCCTATGTCCCTTCCCTGAGAGCCGCAGCTGGGTAGTGAGCCCTTTGATCCTGAGGAAGGCAAAAAAAAACCTCTGAAAAGCTTTGGCCAATCTGCTTCTCTAGAGGGAAAAATTCCTTCCTGACCCCTTAACGACGATCGGATTTGCTCCCAGGATCAATGCCACTGATCTTGCTGGACAAGAATATGGCTGCATGCACATGAGCTTTCCAGCCGCTTGGTGTCCTCTGCATTCCTCTCCGTTCCATTTGCCTCCCCGTTGGCCTGCAGACCCCCGCACCTGCAGCCTGACAGATGGATGGGAGAGGAATACAGACGCCTCCGTGTGGCTGTAAGACCCATGTACGTATGCCGTCTGTTGGCAAATACACCTGCGCTGGGGGGAAAGAAGTCTGTCAGGTTATAAATCTGTATAATGTCTGTAGCACCCTGTCACATCATCCTGCCAGCTGGATAACATCATTGGTGCTCTGTAGATGGTACAATGAGAAGATGCTGTTCCATCGGGTGCTGTTCTTCCACTGCTGATCTTCCTACAGAGATCTGTAACAAATAGAGAAAATAGGATTATTGGAATTAGGTTATAGAAACTCTGTGTGCATCTCTCCAGCCTGCACTATTCTGCTCTTATACATGAGAGTGAATACAGTATATAAACTAGTCTTACAGTGAGGGTCTAACACATCCAGACTAGGATTCAAAATAGGCCCTGGAATGCCAAGAATACAGAGGCCCAAGCAGCCTCAACAGGCCCAACACCATGGTTGCCTGTGGCATCTGACGGAATCTACAGAGGACCATTCAGGACTGGGGTCTACCATAAGGGGTTAACACCTAATTTTAAGATATTGCCAACATTTTTAAGGTTAGTGCTTTCCCAGATGCTTCTAAGCTTGCATTAGGCACAGAAATCTCTGGCTCAGTGTATGTGAATGTGTGCATGTAGGTGTGTGTATGATATATATATGCCGCTATTGTTAATGTACAATCACAATTCTCCTACCTTCTACATCCTGAGCATGACCAAGATCTCAAAGCTGCCTCCATGCACAATGGGCTGCTTCCTTTCTTGATGTTACTGCCGCTGATCTCCTGCCTTCTGATGACATTTGGGAAGAGCCTCCTTCTTAGGTGTTTTCTTTGCTGGGAGTCTTGGTTGGTGGTGAAACTAAGTTTGGATAGGTCTCTGAAAACACACCCGGCATAATCTTGCGCAAGAAGATGTTGCTGGATGATACCAGGTGGGTGATGTTACTCATGCACCCCTGCCATAGGAGGCCTGAACAGTCTCTGAGAGCTGCTTCAGAGCTTTGTATATCCAGCATGCGCTCTACACTGATTGGCTGGAGAGGTGAAACATTAACAGAGCTTGAAATGAAACTCATAGGTTCTCTGTTACTCAACCCAAGTACTGACCTTTAACAACTGTTCTAATGTCTCTTTTATGCCCCGTTCTTAATTTGGGTATGTAACTGTGAATAGGGGACGATGAAGTTTATTTTTTGAATGTGAAATATTTGCAGGCAATGTACAAATTGAATCAGACTGTGCGAAGGGAACCTAAAGGTGGCCATAGATGCAAAGATCCACTCATTTGGCAACATCGCCAAACAATGTGCTGTGGGCTCCGGCGGGATCGGTCGGGTCAAAATCAAACCTGACCGATCGACCGATCTCCGCCGGACGAAAGATGTCGGCACATGCCACACACGATCCGAAAATCGTACGAATCCTCGATTCGTACAATAGGATCTGTGTTTCTATGGCCACCTTTAGCTGAAAACAGACTAGGGTTGGTTTTTAAATGAGCCCCCAAAGTAGCTGTGCTGGGACATTTGCACTATACCTGAACTAGGTGTTGCTATAACAAACATACATATGACATCAATGTGAGCCTAGTAATTCCCCCGTACTGAAAGGGTTGGAAAGTATAAATCTCCAATTCCGGAACTAGATTGAACACAGAGATGGGCAATTACATCCATTATGGGAATGGGGGGATATTAGGGAAGGCAGCCCTTCAAACTGACCCAGGATAATGATAAGGACAGTAAAGAGGGCAATAGCACTGTGTCCTTGGTAAGACATGGCAGCATCCTCCAGTATCAGTAAAGGATACCAGACACTCGATGGCTAGTGAAGCGGGGGTGACCCCTGCGTGTTTATTGCGTCAAATGTAACGTTTCGGGGGCGTGCCCCTTCGTAAGACATTCTAACCAGCACCGGGCTTTTACTTCGAGAGAGGTGGGGAAAGAGGATCATCGTGAAGCATCCTCCAGTATTCATTTTGCACTGTTTTTCCACTTTTTTATTAAATTAAATTTGCTATATACACTTACAAATATGTGAAAAAAATAATACATTACAATTAGACCTTAGCATTGTGCTGTGAATTACAAGGTTTGGCTGTGAATTCAACTTCTAACCTACATTTCTGCCCTTGTTGGTAGAGAGACCACCATTATTTCAGCAAAGGGTCTCACAGTATCTCCATCTAATACGGAATGCCTTAACACTGAGAGAAAACGTCATACCAACCAACATTTGGTTACTTCGAGACAAACCCACCCAAAACCCTACCTGCTTTTTTGGAAAGAGCTACATCTTTTGGGAACTGCAATTCGGGACTGTTCTGCCAAAACCTGGACAATCTCAGGAGGAAGTCATCTGTTAAAGGACAGTGCAAATCTTTGAGGGTTGCCTGTATGTTAGGCAGCCCCAACTTTTACAGCTAACTGTAAACCCTGGACCAGTGCTCCTCAAGATTGAGTTGGTGCAATATTAAGTGAAGAGGAGCACCAGCCTAGGGTTAATGTGATTGTAATTATAGGAGTGGCATAGCATATAGGCATTTACTGCTGATTTACACTTGTTCTTTAAAGTCTTAGAATGAAGACACACAGGCCATCTCGTCTCTTAGTTCCTCTTCTTCTCGGCAGTGTATAGATTCTTCATCGCTGTACAAAAGTCCATTCCACGTCTCATCTCGGTAGGAGTGCCCATTATTTCCAGTCCAACTGCCTTTTCTGCTCTGACTTAGCAAGTCGCTGGCGGCACTCTCCATCTCATCAATGGTCATCTGACAGGCGTCTGCGATCTCACGTTTGGCGAAAGCAACGAACTTGGGGTCCCGTGCGTAGACCCCAAGGCCTTCTGATATCAAAACCTGCATTAAATGTAGTTTTTGTTATTGCAGCTGCCTTTTAAAGGTTTAATTAAATGTTTAATTCAGCAAATGGGAGATTTCTGGCTTGTTACTTACTGCCTCTACTAGACTGTCAGCGCTACCTCTCTTTTCAGAAAGCCTCTGCCCTGGCACATGCAGCTGGGTGTAGTGGCAATAGGGTGTCTTCCCGTCCTCCTCCTGATACCAGTGAGCGCAGGGAATAGTAGGTAGTGCACTATCTTCCTCCACCAGTATTAGGGGTGCATAAAGGAGGCGTCCTCGCTTTGGTGGATTGGCCCATGAGTGAGTTCCATTGGCGGAGTAACTGTTTCTTTGCCAGGAATCGGTACTTCCATAAACCTACACAGGGCAGTGAATTATGGGCACGGAAAATAAGAGAGAGGGAGCAGGTAGGGAGACATGGAAGAAAGAAACGAGGAAAGTAAATTTACCTGGCTTCTTGTTCTGCATGGTGGTGCATTCTGATGGTATGTTCCTGGGATGGGTATATCATCACAGCTCCCCTGTCTCTTCAGGCACTGGATGCTGAATGCAGTCTTGGTACCTGGAAAGAGACTGATTGTGACTTATCACTGCCTATATTTCAAATGTGAAAAGAATCCTTATTCTCTATGTACTGTATGTAGGTAGAAGCAGGTAGGTCTGCTTACCTGGGGTAGGGGGCAGCAAACGCCTTCTTTGGGTTGCTCTTCCCTCCAGGGTGCCGTTAGCCCTGAGACCAGGTGGAGGTGCAGCTGGAGGAGGCAGAACTTTCACTCCCTCCTGAGGAGATGCTGAGCGCCGTTGAGACTCCTCCAAACTAGACTGACTGAATGGAGAATGACAAAAACCTGGTTAGCCCATTACTTCCATAGTGTTCTGATTCATAAGTCTTGTGTGGTCAGCTATATACTCTTGATGACAGGGGGCACCATTCTTATAAGGAACTCAGTTTTGGGGAGTTCAGTTTAACCCTTAGAGCAGTGGTTGTTTGGCTTTTTTGGTTTAAGGCACACGGGAGTGAATTCCAGAATAGTGTTCAGGCTGGGCAGGGAGCTGCTTCAAGTCCCACAGTTATGGGACCAGTGCCCTAGGGCATAACTGAAAGCAACTGCCAGTGGCAAAATTGCTCTAAGGAAACCCACCGCTGTAGCTCACTGCTTGGGATGTTCCCTGGTGAGGGAGGTCTAGATCTTAGCTCATCCTCTGCTGCACTCTCCTCCTCTTCATGTACAGTGGGAGTGATGGCGCTGCCTTCTGAGCTCCTCCTGTTTGGGGCAAAAATAATTTCTGTCAAAAGTATAATGAAAAGATCAATTCTGTCACTTTTATACACATAAATTCTCAAAACAGTGACTTCTTTATGAACTGCTTGAACCAGCAAGTTACCCATCCACCTTTGTGTGATTATATTCCCGAATGATCAGAACTATAGAAAGGACATTCTCTCCGTTTGGATTTTGTACTAGATTGGCCAATGTATAGCTGCCTTAAGGTGGCCATAGACGTTAAATATGTTTAGTACGATATTATCAGTGCGTCTATGGCCACCTTTATTACCTCCGTGAGTTCATCTGCCTCCTCTTCATACTGGATGGTACATTAGGTGGTGGTGTGGGTGGGACCAGCAAACTGTCTTTAGATCCTCCTACAGATCGATTCATTAGTGATGATCTTCTGGATGAGGGTAGCTGATCCTCTCTTCCTCCTCCTCCAACCGAGTTAGTAAGAGATACTACAGACCCAAAAATCTTTTCAGTGGCCTGCACCAAAGTTACGTTTTCACATACCGATTTGTCTTCTGAAACCTAAAAATTAGATACAACAGTTATATCCATTTACACTAGCTCTAATACCACTTTAATACCATTACTTTGCTTCCTTTACCCTACCTCTCACCTAAAAATTGCCTCCCACATCTTAGACCTGCTTTCTAGTAAGCCCTGCCTATATTTTAGAGCAAACTGCAAATTTATGGATATATGTTTTTCTTACCTGAAGTCCCATTGTTCTGAATCCAGAGAGGTCTTCTTCCTCTTCCAGCTCAGAGGATATTGCCCGTCGTATCTCTGAACCAAGATCCTGTAGGCTCCTCAGCCCTGCCTAGGAAGGTTGCAGAATAGATTCAGTGACAACATGTACTATTTATTGTCTCTAACAAATAAATCCAGGTTAGTGAAAGTGTGGGTTAGTAATGATGTGCCTTATGTGTAGACCTGATTCTATGAAGCCAGTTGTATAATAGGAGAAATCCATATGTAGCAACATATGATCAAGTCCAACCTTCTTCCTGGTGCCAGTGGCATCACATATTCTTTGGACTGCTCATACTGTGTATAAGGTATATAATATTAAAGCTAATTCTTTGTGGGGATTTAGCTGCTGTTCTGCATGGTTGCTGCTGCAAGTAGTTCCTAGTTACAGGAAATTCTGGGCTACGTCTACTGACCTGCAGTGTTGTGGAATTACAAGGCAAAATCTCTGTTCCCAGGAGCCCCTTTTCCTTTCTTCGGCGAAACTTGCGAAAGTAATCCTGGATCAGGAAGGTGGCATAAAATTTCCCCACTGTCACCTCCTCTTCTACAGAGATACAAAGAGAACACATGGGAGTCATATACTTGTATGCATTACATTCGCCTGGATCTGTTGGAGTGTTCTAATGGGCTATAAGAAGTATTTGGAAATTCCTGCATCCCAAAATCTGAATTGGCATATCTACAAACTGACCTAATTGGCAGACATTTTTGGCCACACCCCAATTCACATTAGACACACCCAGTTGTACACAACATTCTTGTATCGGACCAGACACCTCCATTGGATCTACCTACAGTATAACAGGGTATGGAGACTAGTCTGGTGTTTTGTTCCTCTTCAGCACTAACCTTCAGGAGGGGGGATAACCTCATCTAGTATCTTTTGCTTGGTTCTTTTCCAGATCTTTTTGATGACAGCTCTTAACTCTTCATTGGCAGTATCTAGGTTACCTAGGAGGAACACCAGAGATATTATTCCAGACCTGCAGTACCAAAGTGTGAGTAGCCATTAATGTTATTTGGTTACATGAAGAAAAGTGTTGTGTTGCTTTAAAGAAAACCTTTATTGCACATGATTGGTGGGTATTGTATGCTGTTATCTATATCTCCTCTTGTAGAGTGGTACTTGGGGATCTGTGTATTGTAGGGAGGCATGAAATTTTATGTATTATGCCTTGTTGGCATGAAAGCATGTCATGTAGAATGCACTGCTACCTTAGTACATCATGTGCTCTAGGATTATGCAGGGAGCACATCTGTTTGACGTTGCAAATAACTACCCATAGAATCCCGCCAAGGGCCAAATGCCTGGATCGGCCAGGATTGGACAAATCACCCAGAAAGCTGCTATAGGCCAATAGGTGGCAAGAACAATCAATATTTACAATGTTCGGAGTGCTCAACCCTTCAAGTAAGGTCAGGTGCTTAATCAGGTTGACCCTTTCCTGCCCAACAGGTCCAGCATACAATGTAGAGAATAATCCAGTAGCATACTGATTATGGTGTGATAAGTGATAAATTGTTTAAGTAGCCCACATACATACAAGGTAAGGGCAACGTTTCGGACCCCACTGGGCCCTTTTGTCAAGGCTTGACAAAGAGCCCAGTGGAGTCTGGAACGTTGCCCTTACCTTGTATGTATGTGGGCTATCACTTATCACACCATAATCAGTGTGCTACTGGATTATTCTCTACAATAGGTGGCAAGAAAGATGGTTTATGCTGAGGTATTCCTCGTGGTATAATGAGCAGATAACTTTAATAGATAAACCCAACTCAGACGGCATGAAAACTCCTTATCTGCCACCTCAAGTACAGCAAAGGTGAAACTTTCCTTCTCGGATCCCCCTGCACCATGTACAACCCACACTCAGTGGCTGAACCCAGACGTTCAGGCAGTGGGGGAGAGAAGTGGATCACAGATCCTTACCAGGTCTTCTCTGCCCCTGGGTCTGTCTACTCTCACTATTGTTAAACCACTAGTTACACCTAAAAATGCAATTTCCTGGCTTGTTCACACACACACATATAAAGCCTTCCTACTAGCAAACTGTGGCCTCACCTGGCTGTTCTAAGGTACTTACCTTCTGTTTTGATCTTTAGTGAGGTTCGAACAAGAGCAAACAGTGTAGCATTGAAGGTGACGGTCCCATCTGCATTTAATGGCATATTCATGGCCACCAGCCTCTGGGTAGAGAGTGGATATAAAGGTTTATTGCTACTTTTCCTTGCCCTTTTGTGTATGACAAGTTTTGCATCAAATCCAGCACTAACATGATTGCACAACTATACAGTATATCCCAGTGGTTTATGTATCAGGGAAAAAAACGTTGGTTTTGCAGTCCTGTTGGTCTAATCATATTTAGTATTTTACTCTAACAATCCCCAGCATTAATCCCAAGCCCTGGCATGAAATGGACAGCATTTAAAAACCCCAAGCATGACAGCTGCACAGTAACATATGTATCCCTTAAAGTTCAACAAAGGCATGACGGTTTTTATATCATTTCTGTGTTATTTAAAGAGGAGCAACATGTACTTAAGTTATATAGTTTTTCCCTTTATTTGTATTTCTTACCTTACATGCTACACGGTGGGGACACAGTTTTCCAAAACCCAGCGGAGGTTGGATCCTGCGAAGCAAGGTGACTACATCCAGGTGTTTGATGCGACCCCTAGGAAGGGAAAAATAATGACATTTTCACAAGACTCATAACACAGTCATGTATTGGGTGCAGAAGGGAAGGTACTAGATTGAAGGTGGTAATGTATGGCTACAGTTGGCCATAGTTTTATATTTGGGTAAGTCATCCCTTTGTGATCAATTTGTGATCAATTGCCCATCCATCATTTCTCATGGCAGCCAGTTTTGACACGTCATCTTGTGACCCCACAGCACAGATAGATGAAAAGTGCCCCCCCCTTCCTTTCTGTAGTCCAAACAATAAATCACTGTACTGGACATGTGATCAACAGGTATTCTTTTTTTTCTAGGGATGCACCGAATCCAGGATTCGGTTCGGGATTCGGCCATTTTCAGCAGGATTCAGATTCAGCCGAATCCTTCTGCCAGGCCGAACCTATGCAAATTAGGGTCGTGGAGAGAAATCGCTTGACTTTTTGTCAGAAAACAAGAAAGTAAAAATGTTTTCCCTTCTCACCCCTAATTTGCATATGCAAATTAGGGCTCGGATTTGGTTCGGTATTCGGCCGAATCTTTCGCAAAGGATTCAGGGGTTCAGCCGAATCCAAAATAGTGGATTCGTGCATCTCTATTTTTTTCACCAGGGCAAGTGTATTTGTCCCCACTGTGCCACATTGAAGTGTACTAAACATTGGTTCTCATATACCTGTACGTAAGTCTCCTACAGCTCTACATCCCTAATATTTCATTTAGGGGCCAGTGAAGTCTTTGTGCTGTACTGAAGTTGCAGGTTATTGAAAGCTGCAAGGTGGACAGCCCTATTGAGATCTCTGTGAAGCACAATGGAGACCCAAACTACCATCCTCCACTGCATGTAACTGCCACTCACAAAACGGAGAACCTCTACTGGCCAAACAATGGTAGAATATTTGAAAAATATTTGTAAAATATGAGTCCATGTATGACAAACAGTTACAAGTGGAGATCTAACAAAGAAAGGGTTCAAAGTAACTGGTAGCTAAAAAGCACTGTTAATGGAGGTGACAGTGATGATGGTGGAAATGTTAGGGTAAAGGTGGTATGACCCCATTCAGACAGTCTGATAAAGTTCTTGGAAGATAGCCATAATCAGCAGTTTTATTTCAGGCAAAAAGGTGTTGGGACAATTCTTACTTGGCTTCAGGATCGTATTCTGACCAGATCCTCTTAAACTCATCTAAATGGTGTGGACCCAGAATTGACCAATCCCTTGTAAGGTAGTCAAAATTGTCCATAATGACAGCCACAAACAAGTTAATGATCTATTAGGAGACAAAATCACGGATAGTTATTCCCAGTTTCAAATTTCACGGTGACTAAACCTACCAGCATGTGGGCTGATTCCTACATTGAGATAATTTCCCAGTCTCTTTTTGGTGCTACTTACCAGGAAGGCGCAGAGCATGAAGAAACTGATGAAATACACAATGGCAAAGTTACTCCCACAGGTAAATTCCTCCCCAGGACCATAGTCAGACTCGCTGTCACAACGCTTCCCAGGCAGACTGGCCAACATGATGTCTTGCCAGGCCTCCCCGGTTGCACACCTAGAAAAGGGAAGATGGAAAGGGCCTTTAATTTCCTACCAAAATGCGCCACATTTAAGCAGTTCTGTTTCTCATGCTTCCTGAGTCCTAGTACCTGAAGAGCAAAAGCACAGCCTGAGGGAAGGTCTGGAAGTTGTTATTCCTGTTGATTTGACTCCCATCTTGCATTGCAATTTTCCCAAATGTCTGCAGAGGAGAAAACAAGAGATCAGAGAGCCCTGCTATGGGGAAGCAAAAAAAAGTGTTCCACATGGTTAGTCGGGACCACAACCATTTCGTTTTCTCTTAGTGCCTGGACTTTCAATTCTATTCTCCCTAAATCACTTGAAAAGGGAAGGATACAGGATATAAACAGAAGAACAAGGAGCTTGGGGTGATGGTGGATTCTGGGGGTGATGGTGATTCTGGGGTTCAGGCTTAGGTTGGTATTCCTTAAAATCATCCTAAATCTTACATTAGGTCCCAGGTGATAACTACTATTAACAATGCTCCTATGTCAGTTACCCTAACAGAGTTTAAGGAATAAAGGGTTAGTTATTTTAATCTCATATGCACAATGCAGGAGCACCAGAGAATACTGAACAGCATTTAATGGAGATCACAGGCAAATGACTCACCTGCATGCCGATGACCGCGTAGATAAAAAATATCATAGCGATGAGTAGAGCAACATACGGCAAAGCCTGAAATTGGAGTGAAATAAATTATGGGAAATGGAGCATAATGAAAGTAGAGAACATAGAATTGTGTGGACAACAGAAAGAGGAATGAAATTGGAGTATGGGCAAAGAGACCACTCAATATTAACAAACAAGGGAGTAAACTTTAGTAGAGAGTGGAAGAGACTCAATATCATGTAAGAGGTTCAAATTATGTAGGTGAAAGAGTAAGCCCAGGGATGGAGTAGACTACACAACATAAAGAAGAACAAAATATGGGCAAGCTGGAGTATGGTGTGGAATGGAAACACCCATCTTGAAAGAGTCCAAGATTATGAAAACCATGGAGGAGGCCACAAAGTATGCATAATGACCCCATAAAGAGATGGCTATACAATGCAGTATAATTGAGTAAGGGAAAAAGGGTAAACTGAGAGAGAAAGTGGAAAACTAAAGTGGAAAACTGATATGCTAATTTAGAATTAAAGTGGCCATCCACTGGCTGATAAAAACTTATTGGCCCAAGTATGGGGCCCTCCCAATGGACCGCTTGCTATCTATCAGGCTGGCTAAGAAATCCTGAATAGTCCAATGATCACATGGGCCTGATTTGATTGTAACAGACAGTTATCCAGTGCAGTTTATATAGGTTTCTTACTGAGGCGATTAACATTTGAACCCTATGTCTGTGCTCCCCTTTGCATACAGCCACATAAAGTACCAGTTACCTGGAAGGATTTGATGAACGTCCACAGCAGTGTCCTGATTCCTTCTCCTTTGCTGAGAAGCTTTACCAACCGCATTACGCGGAAGAGCCTGAAGAACGTGATGGAAATACGAGAGCTATCCTCCGAACTCTGGGGATAAAAAAGAAACCAGAAAAAAACAGGGCAGAATAGCTGAAAGAAGGATAAAAGCTGGAAAAGGACTAAGAAGTCATATTTTCTATTGTTCTGAATGGTGTTTAGTGATATAATAAAACCTGTATAATATATTATTATTTATAATGTATATAACATTCAGGTGCCTTGGTTACATTGGGCATTGAATGTAGATTGTAGTCAGGATGACCCAGGAGAAAGTTATAAAGACCCACAGAACTTGCACATGTTCAATGGTTATTAGGAACAGAATGAAGAGATGATCTCATAATAATGATGCCACCTACCTCACCAACATGCCATCCATTCTACAGACAGATATAGAGAGTTGGTTTGATGAATATTGGAAATGAATTGGGTCATAGACAAATGGTAATGGTGGTTTGGTGATGATTTCATAGATGCATAAAACAAAGAGAGAGAGAGAATGAATGAAACGATTACCAAGGGTCAGCTTGTGTTCTATACTTGGGCACACCAGGTTATGTTCTCTGTGGTGCAAGGTTATAGAGGGGCTAAAATATGACAAAGAGGCTGGAGACTAGTCATTTACTAAATGGTGCAGGTGGTGTTTTACCACAAAGCTCCACTCCACAGTAAAAGGTTGTATAATGTTGTATGGAGATTGGAACATTTTGTGGCCTGGAATCCTCCTGTCACCACTGAAGACCATTGCTTGCCATTTAGGTCTATGGCAAGCAACCCATGTGTTTCTCCAGCAGCGAATTACTGCTGGTGGAGAGAATGCTTGATAAGCCATGCAATGTCTAATTGGCTCATCAGGGTACAAGGAAAACTCAAGATGGGTCCAGATGTCAGTGGGTTTTCCCATTAACCCTGCCACTTGGCCCTATGTGCTTATATTTTGTTTATTCCCCAATTCTGTATATGAACAAAGAGGAGAAATGGAGAGAAGGAGAAGTGATAGCACATAAAGAGAACAAAATAGCTACAGAAGCTGAGGCAGGAGAAAGAGAATCAGGAACCAACCGACAGAGCAAATAGAACTGAGAGCTATATGAGTTACCATTGGAACTAGCCATCACAGTTCCCTACACTACAGTTGTAGAAAGACAGTATAACGTATTCACAAATCCCCCTTTGTACATAAATAAATTCACATCTTACTGAACCATCGTGGGACTTACATTGACCTCTGTGACTGCGATATCCACAAGGCTGCCCACTACAATGAGAGCATCAAATGTGTTCCAGGCATCACAGAAATAATGCTGGTGGCATGTAAGGGAGGCAGAAAAAGACAGTAAGAGTGTAAATACATGGCAGGAAATGCTCACAGTGAATTCCCAATAAAAGGTTAACTGATATCTTGCTGTGGGTTGGTTACAATTGTGTAGTTAATGAAACTATATAGAGAGTCACTCAACCACAAACCCATCAACATTTGTTAAACTACAAGTGGCATAATTTATGCAAAGAAAAGAACAAATGAAAAGGTGGATACAGGAAAAAGATAAAACATGGATAGCCATGGGCAGGATAGGACTGACCTTGGGTCGAAATGCCATCAGCTTTAGCACCATTTCCACAGTGAAAAGTCCAGTGAAGACCATATTCAGGATGTCCATTGCATAATTAAAAGGTTTGGACTGCTCATAATGCTATCGGGAAACACAACCACACAGTGTTAGTCAAGTCTAATTTTTGGTTTGAGATGGCATAGTTCTAAGGGGAAGAGTATATTTGTGTGTTTTTGTTCTAAACAAAAATACAACTGCAAACCTCAGATCTTCTTCTTTCCACATCTAGCTTCTATGAAGGTTCTTTTGGCCAATTTAGGCTTTTTATATCTGCTACTGTTCCCTAATTGCCCTACTATCAAGTGCAGGGAAGCTTCTGATGTTATTTCTTGGCCTGTATTAGCCAGTTATTTTGCTGACCTATGGGAAATTCAGTTGGAGTATACCTGCATAGCCAAAGCGACAGTGTTGAGCAGGATAAGGACGAACATGATGTACTCAAAGCCGGTTGAGTTGACCATATACCAGACTTTGTACTGACACTTTGCCTTGGGGATGTACCTCCGGAGAGGCTGAGCCTTCAATGCATATTCCACACACTGGCGCTGGAGAATGAAAGAAGGAATAGAATACAGTCAGTGTAAGAATAGGTGTAGCTGCCCAACGTCTTGTAAGATCAGTACTCTTATCACCTGATTTAACCTGGTTACCAAACAATGGCACAGTTTTGCTAGTCTAGCAAAGCGAACACTTATTAGGGTGATACACTGAATGCAAATATGAGCCAATGCAGAGGCCTTAAGAGAAAGTCAGACCTGCTGGTTTATGTATTTCCTTAATGTACACCAGGTCCTTTCTGATTGTTACATTAGCTTGTCACTTTATGGACCTCACTGAAAAAGTATAAGCCAAGATTACATAGCAGCAAGATGGGATAATAATGTGGAGTAAAACAAGTGCAGGCTACTAGAGCAATCATGCTATTACTAGGCTATCTAGTCAGTGGTGCAGGCATATAGCAGCCAGGTCACCTGGTTCTTGTCCAGTTCACAGTTCTTGTACTCCTGCTCTCCTTGTGCTCGGAAAGTGATGATCACAAAACCCACAAAGATGTTCATCATGAAGAAAGCGATGATGATGATGTAGACAATAAAGAAGATGGAGATCTCCACCCGGTAATTGTAAATAGGTCCTACGTTCTCTCCGTAGGCATCAATGGCTTTGTAAAGTAACCTAAGGGCAAAGTAAAGCAATACACTGCATCCGACTCATTGTTCATTGTGTGACACCACTATTCTCAGTTCCCTGATGTATTTGCATTGCACATTGCAATTTGTTCCACCACAAAACTGGCATAGGTGAGTCATATTTATGCGCCATTAAAATGCAGACTATTCTGCCCTCTGCTATCAATAATCTACTGACCTAAGCTACACATTAATGACTATGGGAGGAAAAAGAGGAGACAAAACAGGAAAGTGCTCTGGCCATCATTCCTAACATTTCCCATGAGATAGAAGACAGACTGCTGCATATCGCCTGTGTGCCCTACACAGGCCTATGACCTGGAATAACGACAGCGAGCTAACTGTTCCCCAGCAACATTGCCTCAAAATATGTATACTCATTCCTCTATAACCCCTTTTTATACTCACGCTGGCCAGCCTTCAAAAGTGGACACCGTAAACAGGGCCATCATGCCTGACAGGACATTGTCAAAGTTGAAGTCACTATTGTGCCAAATTCTCTCCCGCACCATGGGGTGTGAAACGTCCCCTTCCTTATAAATAATAAATGTGCCTCTGCATGGAAGAAGAAGACATGCCAGTAAGTTTTGTCTGTAAATACCTTGGGTCAAAATCAGAAACATTCACTTTGAACTTGTATACAGGTCTATGTTTACAGATATGTAATACAAGTGTTTCAGGTAGGGAAAGTGTATGCAGATCCCTTACTTGCACTCCTCTGGGCTGCGTTTAGCCTCGTCCGTGCAACTGTAAAACTTTCCCTGTAGAGAAACATCATAATTAATATGCCTCTGTGTGTACGTAACATCAAGACAGTAACAAACATATGAAAGGCAAGGATAAAGAGCAGACAAGATGGCATTGGTTACATGAGAAACAAAAAGGAAAAATAGCAACACAAGACCAGAAATGGATATGTAGCAACCAACACTATGGATGCAAGCAGGAAGACAAGTAGACACAGACTAAAGCAAAGCCATATATAGTGACCCAAACATATATAGGGAGATATAAGTCATAACTCAAAAGGTAACCACTAACACAGCTAATGATGGAAGACAGAAATATGAGGAATCCAGAAACAGAGAAAGACATAGAAAATCATAGGTAGAGCCTTGGAGGACATAAGTAAAGTTACAGAGGGCAAAGAGACATGTGCATAGTCCCAAACTCAAAAGGACACAAGTTGAGCCAAAGCAAGACTCAGCAGAACACAAAAAGTTTATTGGGGGAATGTAATATGTTTTGTTAGCGCAAAAAACAAGCGCAAAGATGCTTGCAAACGTTAGCGACCATGTTGGGTCCTGTTTAACGGATTACAGACCTCATCGACTTCATTCCAAAGTTCGCAACCAAATGGTTTTTGCAAACATTTGCAGTGTATGTAATAAAATTTCGCAATTGCAACGCGTTTTTTGCGACAAATTCTTCAATGAAACTCCATGCTAAACTTTTGCTTATCGATAATGCACAATGTTATATTCACCTGTGAGTGATTTTACATTGTGAGCATTGCTTAACATTCGCAAAAACAACATATTAAATAACACTTGCGACTTTTATTACATTTCCTCTTATGAGCCACAGAGACAGAACAGGAGCAGTGGAAATCCACATTAGCAAATTAAAAGGTCTAACCAATATTGTCAGATGCAAATATAGACACCAGCAGTAGGGAATTAAAGAGGAAAAAGTCCACAATTAAATAGTTTGACATGCTGACAACCAAGAATTTTGGCCTCCCACCTTGAAAAGCTGAACTCCTATGCAGGCAAACATAAACTGCAGCAAAGTGGTCACTATCATAATGTTACCGATTGTTCGGATCGCAACAAAGACGCACTGAACCACGTGCTGAGAAGAGAGGAGCAGGGTGTTAACCAATGAATTAATGCACAAAACAACTATAGCAGGTATGACCAGAATCTCCTGCAACTGAGGCCATGCAAGGCACACCCCAGGCCGGTGTATTGTATAGAGGTTACTATACCTTAAGCCCCTTGGCTCTGTTGATGGCTCTTAGTGGACGCAACACTCGCAGCACACGTAGAATCTTAACAACGGAGATTGCACTAGAACTGTAACAGATGCACATCTTTAAAGCAGGATCTGAAGGGGCAAAACTGATTCTTGGGGAACACACCATTAATTTCTCACTTACTGAATTCCAAAGGAGATGAGAGATACACTGACAACAAGGAGATCCAGCAGATTGAACCAGTTCCTACAGAAAGAGCCCTTGTGCAAGAACGCACCATATGCTGTCATCTGGTAGAGATAGTAAAGAGAGGAGGGGAGACAGCAAGAAAGAAAAATGTGAAGAATTAAAATAGTAAATATCAAGAAAGGGGATACAAAGAGAAGAAAGAGTAAAAGCCAAGGAGGATGGAAAAGAATTAGGAAAGAGGAAACTCTAGGAAAAGGCATAGAAATACATGAAAATAGAAAAGGATAGAACAAAATACTTGGAGTAATAGTAGAAAAATTAGGGTAGCTATAGGTTCCCCAACCCTAAGGAATATAAAAGAGGACACAGGCTTTCAGGTAGGATAAAGGGACACTAACTGGAGGAAGGAGCCATGAGGACAAGAGAAGGGGGGTCGTTTGTTCTTGTCACCTTCAGCAAGATCTCCACTGTGAAGATAGAAGTAAATGCATAATCAAAATATCCCAGGATCTGCAAAACAAGTGTAGCATGTGACATAGGTAATTCTTAGGACTTGGGGGGTTACTCTGCCACCTCAACAAGTGAAGGTAAATATGTGTACTCACATGGTTACGAAAGGAGTGGGCACGGATTGGATCTTCAGCTGCCAGGGAAATGCTGCTGAGGATGATGAAGACTAAAATGAGGTTGGTGAAAATATGATGGTGAATCAGTTTGTGGCAACCAACACGGAGCCTGTGTATCAAAAAGAAAGAGAGAAAAAGGTAAAGATGAGAAGAAGAATGCCATCTTGCAAGTCAGGAAGGATTTTTTCCCCCTCTGAAACTGGAGAGCCTTTAGATGTTATTTTATATATTATATAAGTATATTATACATAATATATATATATATATATATATATATATATATATATATATATGTGTATATATATATATATATATATATATATATATATGTATATATATATATATATATATATATATATATATATATATATATATATATACTTAAAAGGTTGAACTTCATGGACGTGGGTCTTTTTTCAACCTAACTTACTATGTTACTAAGAAGAATTAAATCTCAATGAATAATAACAGCTCAAAAATCATAATATAAGATACATTTTCGGCTACATACCTCTAATCAGCAGGTCTATCTAAAATACTATTCACATAAAACTATAAAGTCAGTGGTAAAGTCAGAAGGAAGGTAAGGAAAGAGGATGCAGATTAATGAGATGCTTACAGGTTGGTATTACTAAGGATGAAGAATGCACTGCCCTCTGGAATGGGAAGAACCTTTTCTTTTGGAGCAAAGTCTGCAATTTTATCTAAGTGTGATTCTGGGAGGCTGCCCTCATCATCTTCCTCCTCTTCAGCTGAAAGAGACAGAGTAAGGTTTGGAACTTGACATATCGGTGGGAAAGGATTAGTAAACATGCTCCATCACTCAAAGGCAGCCAGGGAGACAATTGTATATAGTACTATTATACAGGGAATAAAGTACCATATATAAAGATTAGGATCCTTAAAGTCATGAAACAATTCCATGACTATATACACTGAATGGGGATAGGTTTGTGAAGGTACCACCTTGTCAGGCTTCTCCCAGAAAACATTGCTAACCTTGAAACCAGGGCTGGTACCCATCTTCACTGTAAAATGCACTGGGGTACCTTCTATTTGAGTAACACAACTCCATGTTTCATCAAATTCCTTATGGTTCCAGTCCATGGCCAGAGCATGCACATTAGAGTTGGACATTTTATTGTACTGAGCATGCGCCAGACCTGGATTAGCACACGAGCAGCAAGAAGAACTTCTGGTAAATTGTTCAAAGATGGCTTTAGTGGTGCTCACATAGAAGATACTCTGGGCCAGTGCATATGGGAAGTCTGGTCACTGATGGCTGCCTAACCAATTGAAGACACCTCCACGAGGAGTATCACCTCACCAGACTGCCCCCCACATGTGGATCTCCCCCACCCTTTGCCACTTTGCCCTCCTTCTCCCTTGTCACAGCCTCTGTCGTCACTGCCTCCATCACCACTGCAATAAGTACCTCTCCCCCCTGCTCTGCACATACCTACCCTGCCTAGCCCCGGATACTAATAATAGTAGATTCACTGGGGTGGGCCAGTGTTCTTCTTCTCAAAAAAAGTCCACCAGCCATGGGTACTTTTCTTTTTAGCACAACGCTGATGCATGCACAAGAGGGTTCTGAGGCATCAAAAGAGTATGGTGGTGCAGCAGTTGAAAAAGATAACTGTTACAGGCTGGTGTATTTTTGGAAAAAGTGCCAGTCAGGGGTCTGACGTGAGCAACTAGAATCAATAATGGTGCCTAAAAACTTGGCAGCCCCCAGTGATTCTATTGTTCCATCTTATTTATTATTGTGTTCACTGAAAGAAACACAGTGCCTTTCACACTTACATGCTTCACTCCCTTCCTCCTGCTGGTTTTCATTCTCATCCTCACACGGAACCTGCAGGGAACAGGTGATAGAAAATCATATGAATGGGTTTTCTTGTTTAACTCGGGTGAATAAGGCCAGAACAGTATTTCTATGGCTGAAGGTAAACCAATAATGTCATTCATTTTTCCTACAACACAACTGTGCTGGGAATATTTCCCAGAATTCTTTGTCATGTGATTATCCACCTTAAAATTACCTTCACAGAGTTTTCATCCTTCTTCTCTGATTTCTTGTTCTCTCTACAAGAAAAAAAAATACATATGAGCAGTGTTATGACATGAAATCCCTGCATGTACAATAGGGTAAATGGGAAGGATCTTAATGCTGTACAGCAGAGGTTGTCAGTCCACCTTGGAGGTCCAACCTTGAGTCAGGACCCCCTTAGCTCATAAAAAGGTTACAGAAAACTCTTAGTATATCAGAACTTTAGCCATAGTTCCAAGAATAAGTTCCATATACGTTTTCATCCAAAATCTCACACTAACTGACCTTTAAGATAAACTTTTAGATGTAGCTAGGAGAAGAAATAAGCATTTCCCAAATGTTACCCAATATGGCCTTCATGATGAGCCCTCCAACTACTCCAGCCCCCCCTGTGGAGTCAGCCCCACAGTTTAGGAACCACTGTTCAATATGTCTCTAGGTATTTGCTCACTTTTTATCTTTGCTGTTGATATTGTCACCATCAGCCAGATTGTCCACAGCGATAGCCAAGAAGACATTGAGTAGGATGTCTGAGCAGGTAGGTCAAGGAACATGTGATGATTCTGGGAATATTAAGAGCATGGCTCTTCACTGACCTGCTCATTCAGGATAAAGTTGGTAAACCTTTTAATTATTTATTACAATGCAGGTTTTAAAAACAATAATCTAATTTTACAATAAATGTTAAAAATGTTCCCCTTTCCCCCCAAACTGGAATTATTACACACCATGGAACAGAAGTCTCTTGTAGATACCTTCAGACGGTATTGGGACAGGACAGGAGAGTACAAAGGGAATTCATTCACCTGGCGGTGCAGTCGTGCCTGTAAATTAAAACTATTTATGCCAACCAGAACTGCAGCCCACTGGGATTTTCCCTAGTATACCAGTGGGCCAGTCCAACCCTGATTCTGCCTTGGGTATGAACAGTGTTACATAGAAGTGTCCTGAGGGTTAGTATAAAGATTCTCCTTTTTTATCTGGTTATAAAACTTTAAGGATACAGTTACCACATATGAAGAGTATGATAAAATACACACAGACCAGCATTCCGGGGAAAAATGGTCCCCCATAAGCCATGATCCCATCATACATGACGGCATTCCAGTCCTCACCTGTGAGTATCTGATTGACACCAATGGAGCCATCAAGTCATTGATCAATGAAGAAAGACATGAAAAGAGAAATAAAAATCACAATGAATAAAACTTGCTGCATATCACGATTAGTTCTACAAATTAGAGGTTAAACAGAGGGGGCTTAATCACTAGAGAGTAATTATTATTGTCACTAATATTAACCAAGCACTCCCAAACTGTCCAATATATCCTACCCAGGGTCGGACTGGCCTGCCATAGTACCAGATGATCTCCCTAATGGGCCCCAGGTTAGGCAAATTCCCATAAGCCCATCCTTATTTTGACTGTGGAACCCATGCCATTTGGCACTGTCTATATCAAATTGCTGTGAGAATGAGCCCTAGGACATCCACTTTATGGTGATCTTAGGGCTCACTCCTTATCCTATCTGGGAGTTAAGAACATTATTAATCCAAGCTTATTCAGAAATATGAATATCACTGGACAAGTGATCATAAGATCTTCCTCTGTAGTCTCATGGTTGGTCGTAGCACTGCATATACATTAACAACTACCCAAATTGCTCTATTATTTATATATTTATATATATATATATATATATATATATATATATATATATATTTAAATTTTTTAGAAGAACCAGCACTCCCATATATAAAAAATATCTGTTGCATTCCAACGTTTCGGTCCCTGTTGGGACCTTTCTCAAGGATATATATATATATATATATATATATATATATATATATATATATATATATATATATATATATATACACACACACACCATTAAAACATAACAAATTGAAAAAAAGGCTGCTATATGGCAGTGCATGAACCTAGATTACCAATTAGAATCCTACAATCACTCGCATGCAAGAGGTTCCATTTGTAGGAGTCATACTAATTTTTCACCACCTAAAAACTAAATAATAAAGTCCTCCAAAACTCTCAGAGTTACCCATGGTGCGACTCAAATGTTCATGGTGTAGTGCATGCAGATACAGGAAGCAAGTATGCATTGCAAATGGATATCTTAATGGTTTTTACCTGGAAGACAGTAAGCAGAGCCTGAGGAAAGGTGTCAAATGTGCTTCTCTTGGTCTGGGTCTCATCAAAGTTGAATTTGCCCCCAAAGAGCTGCATCCCGAGCAAGGAGAAGATTATAATGAAGAGGAAGAGAAGCAGCAGCAGAGAAGCAATAGATTTCATGGAGTTCAAAAGGGAAGCCACCAAGTTACTTAATGATGCCCAGTGTCTGCAGGCCGAGAGAAAGGATGCAATAACACATATTTTCCTCCATACAATGAAACTTACATCTGCCACTCACATTATACTAGAACAATAAGAGAAACCCCCAGCACCGGCTTACTCACCTGGTGACTTTAAAGATCCTCAGCAGCCGTACGCAACGCAGGACGGAGATTCCCAGAGGAGACATGATGTCAAATTCTACAAGGAAGGTCTCCAAGATCCCACCACACACCACGAAGCAATCAAAACGGTTGAAGAAAGACACAAAGTAGGCTTGCAACCCAAGGCTGTACATTTTGAGAAGCATCTCCAGTGTGAATAGTGACAGGAGTACCTTGTTAGCATATGCTATAAATAAGAGCAGAAAGTTTGTAATCTAAATGTGCTTCCTACTGAGGCCATTTGGTTACACTTAAAAGAAGCAAAGAGATACTAAAGTGTGTCCCTGCTAAAATGGGCATAGGGTGTGTCCGAAAAGTGCCCTCTGCACTGCATTCAGTGTGGACTCTGCATATTATAATAATTTTTATATTTCTTATTACCTCTGCAATCAATATAAACAACCTATTGCAAGTGCATTCTGGGACTAGGTCAGGTAGGCCAGCAAATGCTGAAGAGCAAAATGTTGCTTGACTCTGCTGTATTTCCTTCTTGCAAGACTTGTGGCACTTTGATGACTAAAATCCCAACTTTCTGGCCTTTGCTCTCATACCTTGAATCTCCGTCAGCCAATCTGGCTGTTGGTAATGCTCCGATGCAATGGTCAGCGTGTTGAGGAAGACGAGGAGCAGAACTATCCAATAGAAGGTGACCGATTTAACAGCCAGGCGACATTTCCGTCGGAAAGCTCGGTTCCACCTCCTTATCTTGCGGCTACAGGGAGAAGACATGTATAGATTAGCGAACAGAAGGTATCCCTGTCCTAAAATGGAGAGTAAACCATCTATAACCACTGAACTTTGCCACCGATAACTTCATGATGTCACAGCATAATGCCAGGCTGTGGTTTAAAAGAGCCCTACAATAGAGATTAGGAGCAGCTTCCTGGCCTGCTGAACTGTAATATGTGTGCTGTTCCCCATCCCTTTAGACTGAACTATGCCCTCTTATTTCCCTGTTTTATTCCTTGACCCTTGTTTATTGAATATATAGTATTGTAACTGCAGTTATCAGCACTTGATTTGAGAGATGTCAGATCTCCAATGAGACACTCACCAGCACCCAGTCTGTGACAGCTTGCTCCTGAGGAGAAAACAAAGATGGAGTCACAAAGGCCAAGAGGCTCTTCAAGAATTTCAGGCTTATGGCACACATAAATGGAGTTTAGCTTCATTGCTTCTACTGTAACATACTTGTCACCAGCTTTAAGCCACACATGGCGGCACAGGGCATGTAAGACTGAGAGTCAGAGTTATATTACTCACAAACATCGGGCACAGCAGTTAGCATGCTCCTCATCTATATTCTCGGTGTTCACAGAAGTGGTCTCACTTGCAGGAAGGCTAGCTGGAGGCACATAGCAAGGACAGACACCATTAAACAAGCATAAATGAGATGTTCGTTCTAAAGATCTACTCCTTTTTCTTAAAAATGGTTTTGAAGCCCAACAAATTAGAATTATGGAATTTCATGAGACCTGAATATAAAACTCCAAAACCTGGCACGTAAAACTCAGTGTATGGCTACAGACTCCAGATACTACTACTTGTTTACTACTACATATCCTATTTACCAACTCATTATATAAATTGGCCCTGTTTATCTCTTTTCCATGATCTTACCAGCTTCATTGCTACAATGTATAACCTGTAGTGTGACTGTGCCAACTCTACAGTCATGCCAAGCTTAACTCTTCTCATTGAATTTGCCAGTTGTACAGACAACCATGTGTAAGCTTCTCTATGACCCTGTTGTCTATTTAAAAAGTTACTGTGTGCAAGTCTTCTCCAGTCTGAAAAATAACCTGGCAAGCTTTACGCTGCTCCCAGGTGCAACCATACTCCAGTTTATAGTGAACCTGCAAGCCCTACAATTCTATTATGCTTAACACTTTTCCAGTATTTAGAGTGATCCTGCCAGCTCAAGAGTGCTACCATCATACGTGCAACTCTTCTCCAGTCTACATAATGATCCTGTGAACTCTATAGTACTCAAGTCCATAGAGTGATGCTGTCAGTTCTACAGTGCTACGATATGTAACTGTTTTTCGGTCTATAGTGTAATCCTGCAAAATCTAGAGCATTAATCCCCAACCAGTGGCTCCTGGGCTCTGCAACCCCTTGGATGTTGCTCCCAGTGACTTCAAAGCAGGTGATTATTTTAGAATTCTTGGCTTGGAGGCAAGTTTTGATTGCATTAAAACCAGGTGTACTGCCAAACAAAGCCTCCTGTAGGCTGCCAGTCCACATAGGGGCCACCAAATAACTAAGCACAGCCCATATTTTGCACCCTGTGGACATTATTCATGCTTGTGTTGCTCCCCAACTCTCTTTACATTTGAATGTGGCTTATGGGTAAAAAAGGTTGGGGATCCCTGATCTAGAGTATTATCATGTGTACCTCTTTCCTAGTCTATTGAGTGACCCTGTTAGACTTACAGTGTTCCTACTCTTTTATATAGAGTGACCTAATTAAGCAGTGGTTTTCAAAGACCAGTTAAAAGGAAAAAGGAAGTAGAATCCTGGATACATCTATAAAGACAAATTTTATCCAATACTCTTTACATATACAACTGAAACTAAGGTATTGGCTAGTCACATCAAACGTAAATATAAAAAAAATCCAGTTTGCTCTAGTGAGGTCTACAAAGATTCCCTTTATTGGGAAATCCTGTGCACACCTCTTGTTATAACTAAATCTAGCAATGTCACTCCACAACACAAGGTGAATCACTGGGTGAGAAGACCCCATGTCACTGCGGAATCTACTAAAGTGATTCTAGATGCCACAGTCCACTGCAAGGATCTAGAGTGATAGTCACAGTGTGGAAAGGTCACAAAACACTAAAGGGTGAAGACCCCATGTGACTGTGGAATCTGTTGAAGAGAAGTTTGAAACCACAGTCCACTGAAAGGGTCTACAATATAAGTCACAGTAGGGATAAGTCCACAAAACACCAGGGAAACAAGTCATAGAGTTACTGTGGGTCTCTGTGGAATGGTTAGCATGCAAAAGCCATTGGAGTCTCCGCTTCCTCCTGCCAGTGATGTCAGCCAGAGACAGGCCTGCATTTGAGAGACAGACGGACGGCTGCAAGTGAGAGAGACATGCAGACAACCCATGTGACAGTCACATGAGAATTACATAACAATGTTGAACAAGAGATGTCATTTTTAAGGCAAACTCAACAATGGTTAAAGTCAAGTTAGAGATGAGTGGACAGGCAACAAGAACATAAAAAGTAATATAAGCCTTTGGGGGTTTATGAGCCCTAAATCTTTTCAATTAAGGTGATCAGTTTCTCACATATAAAATATTTACATGTCAGGAGGACCTCAGTACTCCCGAACCCCTCCCTGGTTGATCTGTTGTTACTATGCTCTAATAGCAACAGGAATTATGTTACATTATAACCAAGAACAGTAATTAGTGGGTGCGTTTCTAGAGATACTGTATAAATGTCTGTATAGGAGACTGTACATGGAGACTGTATAGGAGACATGTAAAATTGGCAGTATCTTACGGTGCCGCTCATCTCTGATTTCTTGATCAGGTTCAAGATCCTCAGCCTGGGTGATCCAGTCTAGGTATCCCTTGAGATCCTCTTCCATCTGCTGTTTCTCCCTCAACTTCTGGAAGTCACCTCGGGCTTTGGCCTTTTCTCTTTCTTTAGAAAATTCTCTGAAAAGGAGATAGTATACATTTGGGTAAAATGGGAAATATATACTTACAGAGATACAGTAGTTTTTACTCTTACTACCTTCACCTGCAGTCAGAAGTGTTTGTTTAAATAATGAGATAATGAGCCCTGAGCGTACAGCCTTGTGCCTTTTACATGATCACAGAACTCCTCAGTGACTTCTAATTACCTTATAGTTTACAGTAGTGGGTACATAAACCTTTATAATACATGAGCAATTGCAATTCTCAAAGTTCCCTGTATAACTCAGCCTGCAGCCTTTTGCCTTTTTATAGTCACACTCCTCCTTGACTTCAAATATATGTATAGTTTAAAATAGAGGGGACATTATACTTTATAATGCATGAGTGATACTCAGAGATCCATGTATAACTTGGCCTGTAGCCTTGGACTTTTTATATGGTCGCATAACCTCTCAGTCACTTCTAATATCCTTATAATTTATAGTAGGGGGTAAATTATTCCTTATAATACATGAGTGATACTCAAGAGTTCCCTGTATAACTCAGCCTGCAGGCTTGTGCCTTTATATTGTCACAGAACCCCTCAGTGACTTTTAATATCCTTATCATTTACAGTAGGGGGTAAATTATTCCTTATAATACATGAGTGATACTCAAGAGTTCCCTGTATAACTCAGTCTGCAACCTTGTGTTTTTATATTGTCATAGAACCTCTCAGTCACTTCTAATATCTAATATTATAATTAACAGTAGGGGGTGCATTATCCCTTATAATATAAGAGTGATACACAAAGTTCCCTGTATAATCTCTGCCTATTATCCTTATAAAAATGTTTTTCTTATTAACAGCGAGGATAACTTTACTGCAGAAAAATTAAGATGAAATAGCCATAATATGTCTATATTTTTACAGTAGGTTTATATTTTGTATGAAGAACTTACCCACTCAACACACCCAATACAAGGTTCAAGACAAAAAATGATCCAAAAATAACAAGGCTGACGAAATATACCCAGGGCAGCTCATAACCCATGGCGTCCTGCATCTGAGAAACATAAAACTTCAGTTAGAAACAGACAAGCTCATTACTATTATTTCACCTGTTTGGGGTTATACAAATATAATGGTAACCCTGTGTTTTGGTTATTTTGTTGGTGAAAATCCTTAATAAAAAAAAGACTACTGGCTAATCCTGCTGCAGTATTGTTTGCAAGGCCTCACTGTGAGCTCTGGTGGAACCTTCTGCTGTTCTTAAAGATGCTAAATACGTTTTCAGCCAAATAAATGGTATGACTACCAAGGGAATGTGTGATACTCCCAGTGATATATCTGGCTGCCACAAACTGGTGTTATCCTAACTGTGGGGCTGGCATATTCTTCACCCATGACCTGTGTGTCTTTTAAAAATCCTATAGAAATGAATGGAGAGTGGCGGAATTTCACTCTAGAGAACTGTGGCGATCTCTAACTTCACTCTTTGATAAATATTCCTATGTCTTTACCCACTACTATTTGTCTGATATTCCTCTGGCTTTGCAGACCCTCAGGACTCGAAGGAACTGCACATATAAGGAGTCAATGTAGTTGTTATTATAGGTGGAATCACACTCCAAGGTGCCAAACAAGCAATGTTGTTATCCAGTGCCACTTACCCAGTAGAGGACATCTGTCCAACCTTCCATGGTGATACATTGGAAAACAGTCAGCATGGCAAAGAAGAAGTTATCAAAGTTTGTGATTCCTCCGTTGGGCCCTTCCCACTTCCCCCTGCACTCTGTATTGTTGAGGAGACATTCTCTTCCATGTCCTGAGAATGCACAGGGGGCTGGTTCCTCCTCTGAAACTAGATCTAGCATAAAAAAAACAAGTTGGGACATACTTGGGTATGAAAAATGTTGCTAAGACCACCAAGTTGCTAAGTCTAATATACTTTTTGTATTTGTATGTTCTTTTTGTGCCCTCTTTCTGTGCTTGTTTATGAAGAGGGGTCTTCATTGTGGTTTGATAGCCAGAAGAAGAGGCACCTGCCACTAGATAGGATCTACGTTGAGATATGATAGTCTGAGGTCAAGAATGGCAAGTTCTTATACTTAGTACAGTCATATTTTTACTATGTGTAGGACCAGTTATACATGATACCATTTGTTAAGCGATGAATTATAATATAGTAATGATGTCATACAAACAAGTCAATGGTAGCAACGGACAGTCCTATCTGGACCAGAACGAATACCACAGGACAATAAACATTAAATAAAGCAGGGGTTCACATCTTTGTTGTGCTAGTATGTTCCTACCTTAACGTCACTTACATTTTTCTTGAATTAGGAGATGTCATGACACCATGAGGACCTAGGTTCAATTCTAGCCAGGGCACTATCTGCAAGTTTGTATGCTGTCCCTGAGCTTGTGTGGCTTTCTTACAGGTAACTGGTTTCCTCTCCAAACCAACCAGACAGCTTAATTGTTATAAATAGCAGGTTTATGATTGCATCTGCATGTATGCATATGAGACATTACAAAAGGACAAGACTGACATTGCCATAGGTATACTGATGAACTACATGGGAAAAGGCATTTAAGGGTCTAGAAATATGTATGTATTTGGTGGGATCTTGTTGAAAACTCTGTGCTATATGGGCACTCACTTTCTTATTATGTGTCATTAGACAGAAGGAGTAGGGCATTACCTGCTAATCCTCTTGAACTAAGGAGATGTAGGACAGGAAAGAAGATTAGATACATTTAGACACACAAAAGTCACATGATTAAAGTGACACCTCCGGTGAGCTCTCTGCTGGGCGCAGTTCCATCTGGGAAAGAATATTTGCTCCTGAGGTAGAGGTTTTGTGGTCAACCATTAAATGCTGATGTTTCAACACACCATGGCCTCCTCAATGTGTTCTAGCACAATAAACACTAAGTATTTCCTCCTCACTGATTTGCCTAAGTTTGCCAGTTAATTATATTTAATTGACCCAATTGTGTTTAACAATGAGCAACGAGCCCCTGTAAGTGTTGGGGAATATCAGTAAAGCCATATAATAAAGCAGGCCTGTCCAGATGTGGTCTGTTTATGGGCATCACAGTCTTCTTTCTAACATTACAATTTTATTGTAATTTACTCTCAAATGTCAGCAATTGCATTTTGGGTGAACACAAAAAGTCGATTATAAGTTTATCTGGAGCATACCGGAACCGATGTAGAAACAGGTCTTGTGCATCCGACCAATGAAAAGCTCCAGCCCAATAATGGCATAAATGATGATTACAAAGAGGACTAGCAAGGCAATGTGCAATAAGGGAACCATGGCTTTCATTATGGAATTTAATACAATGTGTAGACCTGCAAAAACAAAAAGGAGTGTTTATACAACTTATAACATCGGTAACTGAGGCGAAACGAAACTCCAGAGCTTCCAGAACCAACTCAAAAATAGAGAGGATTCTGAGTTCCAGTTTTTTAGAACTAACTCAGGGAAAGTAAAACATTCAAAGTTCAACTCTTCTAGAACTAATGCAATGAAAGTTAGAAAAAAGGAAGTGTTCAAAAGGGAACTCAGCTGAATTCTGGGAATCCTGAATCAGCTGCTGCCTGGAGAGTTGACTACACTTGGACTTACCCAATGAACTTGTTTGCTCATCCAATCCCGTATATGGAATTTAAGCACAATGGGTAAATCCCACTGTGTCTCAAATTAGTTAGTAAGATTAAAGTACTGCCTCCACTAAGACTTCATTTAAAATCCACCCCAGAGGATCATAATAATAATAATAAAACACTTTCTCCAGTGTACTTACTTGGGACTCCAGATACGAGCCTGAGAGGTCGCAGGACACGAAATGCTCGCAGAGCTTTCACATCAAACCCACCAGGTTTTCCACTCATGTGATGGGCGTCTCCTGGCTTGTGAGAGAACTGCTCCAAAATTACACTGAATAATCTGCAGGCAAAGCCAACAATCCATTAACAAAGTGCTTAGGAGTATGAAGTGTTTCTAAACCAAATAAGGTAATAATATTTCTGTTGGCAGTGGAAGGGGTCCTCAACCATTTTTACCCATAAGCCACTTTAAATATTAAAAAACTTTAAAAACACAAGCCTTAAAACGTTCCTAGTGGGTGCTCAGTAAGGGCTGTAATTGATTAATTGGCAGACTACAGGTGGGCCTGTTTGGCAGTATACATGGTCATTGTGCCTCCAAAATTTGCCTCAAAGTCAGAAATACAAAAATGAGCACCTACTTTAAGGCTCCTTGAGCAACAACAAAGGGATTGGTGAGCAACATGTGGCTCACTGATTGGGAATCACTGGTCTAAGGCATCAAGTTATCATAGAAAAATATTGTTGGGATTACATGCAACGTTTAACTGCACTGTCATTGGGACAAGCTCTTTGAAAGGGTTGGACATCTTAGAGCAACTGTTAATCAAGTTCCAAGACCTTGCTTGAAGAGTTCCTTTATCTCAAGTAAGGGTGACGGTAAAGTGTGAAGAAGTGGTTCAAAGTCTGCAAAATTTTGCTTCTGCTTATATCAGCGGCACCAATTAAAGGGACAATATTATGTTTTATTAGCGGACATTTCAAACAGATCAGCTGGAATATATGGAGAGTACCAGCACTTACCCGATAACAACAATCACAAAGTCCAGCAGGTTCCAGCCGTTTCTGATGTAGGCACTAGGGTGCAAGACCAGCCCATATGCAATTATCTTTAGGAAGGACTCCACGGTGAAGATGATGAGGAAGATGTACTCCACTTGTTCCTGTGACACATCAAATATTCTTACACTGGTAACTTACTAAGGGCAGTACCACTCTCTGTACCATGTACACTATTTGGCTTTCAATAAAGTCACCATTATGGAGAAATGTCACCATACCATGCGAGATACTGGACAGGTTCAATCAGAGGCTCAGATTACACATTAGACATTTCAAAATTCTAATGTTTTTGTTTGCTCTGCCACAGTTCAGCTTTCTTATATGCTTTTCCAGTCATTATAATTAAAGTTTACCATGCCCAAATACATCTCTCCATTTACCCCAAAAAACACACCCACAATATGAAGAGCATAGTCTCTATTGGGGCCTGTAATTCAGTACTATTTGGAAGTAGTAATGCATGGGTTGCAATCCATTGAACTGAAAACATCCTGACATTTGCCTGCAATATTTATACCCAAGCCCACCCACTAGTGAGTGTATGTAGGCCTAAAGCTTGTGAGCGTGTGCTGGGAAGGGGTGTTTCTGCCATGAATTGAGTTGAGAAAGTTGCTGCAATTTTAAGCACTTGGACAAGTACTTTTGGATTCAGCCAAATCCTTATGAAAAAGACTGTAAAATCCAGAATAGGGTGCATTTGAGAATCTCTGGAACACAGTGAGAGATGGATGACATTGAAATCAGTAGAATTAGACACAGGAGCCTACTGTTTTGTATGTCTCCCCAGCTACGTCTGAACTATAACTTCCATCTTGTATTTAAGTGAATAGCTTGGATTTACAGGGTAATACCCCTCATGCTTCATGAAAGGGGATCCCTCCAGCTACAGGGAAAAGCCCAGAGATTGTAGGATTACAATTCATTACTGGCTGAACAGTCTAAAATTAGCCGTAACTACAGGGAGATTAGGCTGTAAATCAGGCACAAACCCAGATGCCTGTTCATTACACTCCCCTTTGCATTGTAGAACATTTACACGCATCTTTATTATATCTGATTAAATAGCGTCCCATTGCTTGTAGTATTGTGCCAACACATAGACTGAAACCAATGCAAGCCAAGTGCTTTGTGTACAAGTCTTCAAATAGGTTTATTCAGTAAGAGCTGGAGTTTGCCCAAAACAAAAGGAATAATTGCAATTAAAAGTAGTATAATAACAAATAGCTTATAGAGGAGCATTCAGCGTCGAGTAGAGTAGATCAAGGGGTTAACTTATGCAGAAAAAAAGGGGTCCAGGTACTCAAGCCCCCGACCTTCAGCTCGGGGAGGCAAATGATATGCAAGTAGATAATGAAGGGAAGGGCTGGCACATATCAAACCACACTCGTTAGGTTGATGTAGTTAAAAAAAAGTATTTATTTAGCAAAAAACATCATGCCTTAACTACATCAACCTGTGGTCTGGTATGTGCCAGCCCTTCATTATCTACTTGCATAAAAGTAGTATATATCCATCCCTTTCTATTTCCTTCACTGCTGGTTCTGAAAAACCTGTGCAGAAGCCAGTTGATGTGTATATAATATATTAATTATATAAGAAATTTAACCAGGGACATACTGGTCCACTGGGGCACCGGGGAAAAAATACTAGCGGGCCCTGGAACCCTTGGCTAAACTTAACTGCCTGCCACCAATTCCACAGTGGGCAGCAGTCAGATGGACTCAGGGGGAAGCACTAGTAGTCTGGTTATCCAGTGTGCCATAGAAGGGATCTTTTCCTAAAGAAGTAGTTCACCTTTAAATTAACTTTAAGTATGTTATAGAATGCCCAACTTTTAGTGACTTTTCAATTAGTCTTCATTTGTTCATATTTTTTTTAATTATTTGCCTTCCTCTTCTGCATCTTTCCAGCTTTTAAATGACCCCAGCAGGCAACAAATAGTATTGTTCTGTGACATGTTTTATCCCTTATATTTCTATTCTGTCCCCCCAATAATTATCTGCCTGTTTCATATTCATGCTACGGTAAACTGACAATAAGCAACCAAATGAGTGCTGAACCACCAAGCTGGAGAGCTGCTGAACCAATAACTAATTAAAGGAGTGGTTTACCTTTAAGTCAAATTTTAGTATGTTATAGAACGGTTAATTACGGTATATGAGAATTTTCAATTGGTCTTCATTTTTTCTTTTTTTATAGTTTTTAAATTATTTGCCTTCTTCTTCTGACTCTTTCCAGCTTTCAAATGGGAATCACTGACCCCATCTAAAAATCAGATTCCAGAAGGTTTCTGATGTAGGCATTAGGGTGCAAGACCAGCCCATACACAATTATCTTGTTCCTGTGACACATTAAATATTCTTACACTGGTAACTTACTAAAGGCAGTACCACTCTCTGTAGCCACTAGCTTATAGGTACACTATTGGGCTATCAATAAACTCACCATTATGGAGAAATGACCGCATGCCATGTGAGATATTGGACAGGTTTAATTGGGGCCTGAAATTCAGTACTATTGGGAAGTAGTAATGCATGGATTGCTCAAAACATCCTGACATTTGCCTGCAATATTTATACCAAAGTTCACCCACTAGTGAGTGTATGTAGGCCCAAAGCCTCTGGGCATGTGGTATAAAAAGCAATGAAAGCAGTCTTACCAAATTGTGATTGGCAATGTTGGAATCGTCCTCGGGAAATGGAATGTAGACACCCAACGCCACGCAGTTGGCGAAAATCGTCATGAGAATGAGAATATCAAATGGTCTGAAGTTATAGCATTGAGGAAGAGAACATCATGTCCATCGACTAAGGCAATATGGCTGCTTAATTATCAAACAGGGCAACATGGTAAGGTGGTACTGTGATATATGTAGCCTTGCATTAGCTATTTTATCCTGACAGCAGGATGAATACATAACTAGAGAGAAATATAGATATGGTTATTCACTGCTGTAACTAGAAAGAACTGGGCCGCACAGCAAAATCATTTTGGGCCCCCTAAACTCTAGGAATAAAACATTTTTCATTAACATATATTTAAACTGATTATCAGTCAGTGCCCCACTGGGCTTCCTATATCACTTGGACCCCTAGCGGTAGCAGAGTCTGCATCCTCTATATATTTACTATAGATACACCCATCAAGATAACAGAGGTTGCAATTGGGTTGGAATGGAGGATCTCAGGAAGGAGTACCAATATGAAGCTTCTCTCTCTTACTTTTGGATGAACTAATGATTCATTGTATCATCACATACACTTTACTGACAAAGGATACTTCCATTCTACAATGCTGATGCAGGCCCTTCGGATGGGGTTGTTGAGGTACAGACAAAAGAGAGCCCTTGGGCTCCTATGAACACCCCCGGTTCCCTGGTTCTTGTGCTTGCTGTTGTACTGCCGTCTTTTCTGTGCCTGGGAGCTAGCGGTGGAATTTAAGGTGTCAGTGCCGTTCATCATGGGCCCTCCATCAATGGAGTATCGCCAACAGACCAGAGCCGCCTCTGCACTTGCCATAAATGGCTCCGCCTCCTCGCTGGAGTACGGAGGAGCGGGGCCTGGAACTGGAAAGCACAAGCAAACATAGAATTAAAGGGGGTCTGAAAGCCAACTGGGTCTTTGTATCTAGTATGCATGCTCCTGGTTGGTGATACTAGACATGACATAGCCAGCTTTGGGGGCGCCAAGTTCCCTATACTACTCAGCCCGGTTAAAGAAGAAGGAAAGCTACCGAAGCAGTTTATTGCCAATAGATAAGCCACAATGGTGCAAGCTAGACCACCATTTTTATTCTGTAGAATGCTGTTCCATATCTCAAACAGCTCAAGAAGCTATTTCTGTTTTTTTAGTATAGCAGCTGCTATATTAGCTAGGTGTGACATCGCTTCCTGCCTGAGTCTCTCCCTGCTCACTCATAGCTCTGAGCTCAGATTACAGCAGGGAGGGGAGGAGGTAGAAGGAAGGGGGAGAGAGGAGCACATTGAGCATGCTCAAACCCTAGCCATGGAGGTTTAAGATGAAAGAAGGAAGTCTGATACAGAAGCCCATGTGTACACAATAGACGGAAAGTTACTTTTGACTCAGATCAGCATTACTTTAAGGGTCAGGGCACACGCTCAGATTCATGGAGAATAGTCACCCGGCGACAAACCTCCTCTTCTTCAGGGTGACTAATCTGTAGAATCTGAGCGTGTTGCCCTGACCCTTAAAGTAACACTGATCTGAGTCCGAGTGCCATTCCGCAGGCGATTTACATTCTAGCCAGTGGGAAGGCAGGGGAGGCAGTTTGGGGAGATTAGTCGCTGAGAAGAAGAGCTTTGTCACCAGGCGACTAATCTCCCCAAATCTGAGTGTGTGTCTCCGCTCTCAGGGTTTACTGGTGTATTTATATAGACTATATTGATAAAGCTTACTTCGTTTTAACCTTTCCTTCTCCTTTAAGGGGTAAGATGATGGAGGAGTGTGGTTCCGGAAGAAAAAGGGGGCCCATTGTGGCAAAAGGGTGGTGGGGGGGGGTTGTTCTCTTTTAAAAGACCAATACCACCACAAAATGAAAGGGGACTGCATGCAACAATGAAGTGATGATGGACACAAGATAAATGCCACTCATGGCTCTCCATACACCTACAGGATGAAACACCCTCTCGTATATACAATAATAGGACTGCTGCAAAGAGATATAACTTTTTTTTCTAGGTAAAGTTTTATTGTTTTTATACAAAAAAAAAGCATACATCAAAAATAAAATGAAGTGAGTATAACAACATGTTTAGAACAGTCCTGTGGTTGGTATATTGGTCATTGTGCAAGTATCTGCTCATTAGTGATAAAGATTCTACCAATTTCACAGTTTTTGACAGCAGATGTCCACTACACAGGGAATGGAATAGGACATTTGTAACGTTTTCCTGGATTTTACATCAAAATGTTGTCCTGATGTTCCCAAAAACTGCTTTTTTTCCCCTCTATGAATGCTATTATTTGTGAAATTAAGAGGTTTAAAATACTAACCAGATGTATATTTTGCCATGGTTCTGCCTGTAAATGGTCAATTGCAATTAGTCTGCCCCTTATACAGTCGTGCACCAATCACTTATTGCTTTAGATTGTGTATGTTTCTGATAGAGAGTCTTACACATGCCCCCCATTGTATAACATTAACACTGCAATGCTTAACCCTTGTTATTAACACAGTAAATATTTTATCTTAAAGTAGAACGGACTCCTACTGTAAGAAGCCCTGGGAGACAGGCGCGTGCACTTCTAATCGCGCCAGTTCCTGGGCATCCTTGAGGCGCGCGTCCGGATCGGGACACGCATGCATGACGCTCTCTTCAGCATACATGCTGACGTCATTTAGTCGCCAATATTCAAAATAAAAAGCGATTTCTGTTATTAATTCATTGCCCAAGATAGTTTTCAGTTTACTGATCCTGCTCAAGCTATTTCTCTACAACTATTCTGGTTTTGACTCCTTGCTTGTTTTTGACTATTGCATCTTGCAGCCTGCCACTGACCCTTGCTTGGATTGACTACTGCATCTTGCCGCCTGCCATTTGACCATTGCCTGGATATCGACTCTGACCTTGCCTGACCCGTTGGTACTGCAATTCCTTCTACCTTGGCTGGTAGGATCGCTGCCTGCTTCACAGCAGAGAGTTCCGGGCCCCCAAAAAGGCGTCGGTGAAGACCGGAGCTGGTAGGGCTCTCCTGCTACACCTAAGGGGAATGTCCCGGGAGTTGCGGCTTCTCAACACTACTAGCCGTAACACCTGTGCTTATATCCTTTCAGTACTTGAAGAAAAAGTTACTTTAACACATTTCCCTGATTTTACATTTTTCTGGATTTTACATTTAATTTTTTCCTGGTCCCCTGAAAAACGTAAAATGGGGGGTCTACTGTATCTGGTTCTGGCATGGTTGCCATTTATAAGTCCGTCTAATACTCCTAGTATACACACCTGATGGGTGGGAAAATCTAGTTTGTCTGCAAGGAGATTCATAACCTCCGTCCAGAACTTGGCTACCTGTGGACAGGACCAGGCCATATGTAGAAAGTAGGGATATAACTTTTGAATGTAAATAAAATATTTTCTCTTGATGTTTTTCTTTGCCCTTTTAAATGCCATTCCTGACATTGCTGGAAGACACCTCCCAGCATTCTTTAGCTGTTGAAAGCATGTTTGAGTATGCTGGAGGCTGTAGTCTGACAACATGTGGGTAATCCCTAGTGGAGCGATACTGTTTAAATCCGATGTAATTATTGAGTGCAGTGTCCCTTTAATCTAGAAAGGGTATTTTTGTGTCACCCAACGCAGAAACACTGGATAATTCGTATTAATCACGTCTATATTTACATAAACATGATTCATTGTCCTGCGTTTGTGTGAGAGGGAAATGAATGAACATGTCTATAGAACATATATATAACAAATGTCAAATATGTTTCCTGTTCCAGCCCAAGGCCTACAAACCCCCAAGCACCAGCGGGAATCAGCACTAGGGTAAATGTGAGAAAGGCCTAGAAAACACTATAACAGGCCAATAGTGAAGGCGAGACATTTATGCACTGCAGTAGTGCCATAATTACCAAGGGAGGAGGGGCTGCACCTCTGCTAGGGACATACCCCCCTATGGCCAGAAAGCCTGCCAACACCCTGCCCTGGCAAGCTGATGGCATGTTTTCTGCTGCAAAGTGTTGCCCAGGTGCACTAAAGAATTAAGTAATAAAAATTAAACCAGGAGGCTGAACAAAAGGTCCAAGCATCTCAGTCTTGTAACCCATAGCAACCAATTGTTTCATAAATCGACCTGCACAGTTCAATAAGACCTAACTGCTGACTGGCTGTCGAGTTTTAGCCCTATCATGTGCCATGCTGCAGGGATATAACTGAGGCCTACAGCAGAGAAGGGATGAATACAATCTTCCCTATTGCCCTGCACGGCTGTTACTCCCCAAACACTATATACAGCACCCCACCATTTAGCCCAGACATACCTTTGTCATTTTCTTCTGGTTCTGACATTCTTTCCAAAAAAATGGCTTATGGGGGCCTGGGAATGGGTTAGGACTCATCAAGTCGCTCTAAGAGCTTAAATCCCTTTGCTCTTCAGTGCACCTCCAAATCCTTAGTGCACCCCAATCATATTGTTCGCTCGCCTCTTTCCTCAGTTCAGCGCTAGAAAGAAGGATACAGAGAAAAAGAGATTAATGGACGCATGAGGCTACAGATAAAATGGACCCATGTAATCTGGAGTCAGTAGAAGATGAACTGGGGAGTTCAGGGTAAGGGATTTTTTGGGGGCAGCTATAGGTACTCACCAGGAGGACATATGGGTGCCAGTCACCTCCTCATCTTGTAGTGCCCTTTCTCAGACTGTGCCCGCATCCTGCAGGGTTCCCTCTGCTCTCTCTTCTTCTCCCCCCCCCCCTCCGGCCATCAAGGGATTACCACAGATTGAATGCTGAGCCTTTAAAACAGGTGGGGGGGAGGGATCTGTTCTTTTTTTCCCCTGATATTGGAAATGTATATAAAGTGCTCATCAAATAAATAGCCAACAGTGATGCACAGGAATAATAATGGAATAATATACGTTAGTGTGTAGGGATTAATTAGGAGACACAGAGACAGAGAACTCAGGGACAAGCCATTAATAGTATGCTATAGGAATTACTTATTCAGTTTAAGCTGCTATGAAAGAGGAGGAGACTGGGCAGCACTGCTTGCTTGCACTCACAAAATTGATTGACTGTAGGGTGATTATATTATATCAGTCAGAATGGTGTTGCATTAATAACTGTATTAGTGAGTTAAATCTGTAAAACACCTATTTGCGCAAGTGGAACTATGGAACTAATGCTACATTCAGGCTGCTGCTAATTCCAGGGTTCTCTTGGGGCCTTAAAAGGCTAAAGGGATACCGTTTTTTGGACATCGTCATCTTCAGGACCAAACATTATTTACTCACCTTTTAGGATAAAGAGGAAATGGGCGGATTTTGGCAGCCCCCCTGTCTTACATAGCAATATGTCCCGTATATGAAATTATGGTGACAAAGTCAGCTTTCTGTAGCTAAGGCTAGCCAATTAAATTAAATTAGCAGTCACCTAAAATGCTGACCTCAAATAGCCTTCTAGCTTGGCCACATTGCTTTGGGCCCCCCTAGGAGGACACAGTTTGGGCAATGCCAATAAAGACAGTAATATGATGGTGCGAAGGGTATAACAATAGAGGAAGCAGATCCTGCTGCTGCAGGGGGGGGGTTATAGGGGACCCACAATGCCCTAATTATAATGTGTATAATTTCAATACATATTGGTAAAATTTGTCAACCTCTAGACATTTTGGGTGCCTGATGAAATTACTTGTTGTGGGGCCCAGTAATATTTAGTTACGCCACTGATGTTAATGTGAAGTTAATTTGGTGGTGGTACGGAACAAGGAAAATGCTTGACCCCTTTTTTGCCTCCAGGGTTGTAAATATAGAAGAAGCAGATCCTGTGGTTGCCAGGGGCCCAGGAATGTAGAGGGTCCAGTAAGGCTCTAATTAATGAGCAGTTTCAATATATATTGGCAGACCCATTCCTTGGGGCGTAACTACAGAGAAAGCAGACTCTGAGGTTATAGGGGTCCCAAGTGTGTAAAGGGCCTAATAATGCCTTAATTAATGAGCAATTGCAATATATTTTGGCAGACCCATTCCCTGGGATGTAACTACAGAGGAAGCAGACCCTGTGGTTACAGGGGGCCGAAGAGTGTAGAGGGCCTAATAAGGCCCTAATTAATGAGCAATTGCAATATTCCCTAGGGTATAACTGCAGAGGAAGCAGACCCTGCGGTTGCAGGGGAGCCCAAGAGTGTAGAAAGCCTAGCAAGGCCATTATTAATGAGCATTTGCAATATATATCGGCAGATCCATTCCCTGGGGTATCACTACAGAGGAAGCAGACCCTGCGGTTACAGGGAGCCCAAGAGTGTAAAAGACTTTGTAATGCCCTAAAATAATGAGCAATTGCAATATATATTGGCAGATACACCCCCTGGGGCTTAACTACAGAGGAAGGAGACCCTAAGGTTGCAGGAGGGCCCAGTATGGCCTAATGAGCAATTATATTGGTAGAATACGTCAATTTAGCAACTTTTTGGGGCCCTAGATTTGCTGGGTCCCAGTAACTAGGGTTACCACTTTTCTGGAAAAAAAAATACTGACCTTCCGCTATGTTCTTGCCATTTTTTTGCTATTAATAACATTGGCATCAAGCATCATTTTTACCGACCAGTCCGGTAATCTGCCGGCCAGGTGGCAACCCTAGCAGTAACCCCTAGTTACGCCACTGTTTGCCTCTTGAGGTGACGGCTGGGAACTGTAGTCCAAAGGCACCTGAAGCTGAAGCACCACCCCAGCTAGTTGGACAGCCACACAATGAAAGGGTCAGGTGCCTCACAGGGTTTTATTGAATCATTTAGGGGCCACCTCTGTATAAGTCATAAGCTGGGGGCCCAGGATAGATGCACTGTGTGTAGGTAACTATAAAGAAATGTCAGCAGTCCCTCAGGCCTCTGTATAAAAGAGCTTGACATTACATGCTTATTGTGCTTAATATTGACATGGTCTGTACAACAGGAACAAAGACAAGACTAGAAGCCATTAGACCCCCAGACACTGCATTGCTAACTGGAGTTTGGAAGTGTCAGTAACAGCTCTATAGAAACGACCCCACAAACTCCCATCTGCCTGTCTCACACACTCTCAATCTATTTAGGAACATCAGCTGATTATCACTCGCGTATTCCGCACTACATCTCCCAGCATGGGGCGCGGCACGTTAGCTTCCGGTTCATGCTGCTTTCAAGTTAGCCTGGACAGTGGGAACGCGCGCGGTGTACTGTGGGAAGTGGAGTCCGGAGGCGAGCGGCTTCCTGTGCCATAGTAAGTGCTATAGAGGGAAGAGGCTGGAGCAGGGTGGGCACATACAGGGTCGTACACAGAGCCGGGCGCACTCTCACCCCACACATACATGCATTTAGATACACGGCCGGGGGATAAACAAGCGGCCGTCCCGACTGGGCTATGGAGGAGGTGGATCGGATCCTCATTCACTCTCTGCGATCCTGTGGCACGTAAGTACCCAGCAGCCTCTCTGGACTGGGGAATGCCCTCTGACACCAGGATCATGTGATGTGCTCCTACTGGCACCAGGGCAGTTACACTTGGAATGTCAGGCTCCATTCTCACTCATCTGCATTATCCCTGGTGATGCCATACCTCCCAATGGCACATCTACACTGTGACTGGCAATGCTCCCTATTGGCACATCTACACTGTGACTGGCAATGCTCCCTATTGGCACATCTACACTATGCCCGGTAATGCCATGCCCTCTACTGGCACACCCACACCCACTTTATGTCTAGTAGTAATGCCATGCCCCTACTGGCACAACCACTTTATATCTATTAGTAATGCCTTGCCCCTACTGGGACACCCAGTTTATGTCTAGTAATAATGCCATGCCCCTACTGGCACACTCACTTTATGTCTAGTAGTAATGTCATGCCCCTACTGGCACACCCACTCTATGCCTGGTAATTCCATGCTCCCTATTGGCACACTCACTCTTTTACACTATGCTTGGTAATGCCATGAGCCCTACTAGCACACCCACTTTATGATTAGTAATACCATGCCCCTACTGGCACACCCACTTTATGTCTAGTAGTAATGCCATGCCCCTACTGGCACACTCACTTTATGTCTAATAGTAATGCCTTGCCCCTACTGGGACACCCAGTATGTCTAGTAGTAATGCCATGCCCCTACTGGCACACTCACTTTATGTCTAGTAGTAATGCCATGCCCTTACTGGCACACTCACTTTGTCTAGTAGTAATGCCATGCCCCTACTGGCACACTCACTTTATGTCTAGTAGTAATGCCATGCCCCTACTGGCACACTCACTTTATGTCTAGTAGTAATGCCATGCCCCTACTGGCACACTCACTCTATGCCTGGTAATGCCATGGCCATTGTTCCCTTGTTGCACCCCTGCATAAAAGTTACATCTACTCAAACCTGACTTGGATTGGATTAGTAGGGTCATGTGACATTCTCTATGCATGGGGGATCATGTGACCTGCTCCCAGCATGCAAATCACTATGCACGGTACAAGCTCCATGTGACATACATGTCAGATGATGTAAAATGCTCACTGCTGCTGTGAGTACATTGAGACCTTTGTATTTTGTACAACGTACAACCCCCCGCCCCTCACACCTCAAATTAGGCCTGAGCTTTGGGCAAGAACGGTATTATACTACAGTAAACCCATCACAAGATCCCACCAAGATAAGGAGAGTATCCAATCTGCATGTGCATAGAAAGGGGGAAGTTCATCTTTATTCTCAGTATCCTTTCAGTTGGGCTTCATTCTTTTGAAAGTTGCAAAACTTGTCTGGTGCAATTTAGTAATGCCCTTCCTTCCTTTATGCAGCGAGGTACCCGAGGACATACAGAGTATCCGCCAGTTCAACACAGAGCTTATTGTGGAGGCAGTGGTGAGATGTCTGCGTGTGATCAACCCCTCTCTAGGTACCACCCTCAGCCATGTTCTACCCCCGGGCATGTCTGCACGATTCCGCATCGGCACCAGCTTGGCCCAGGCCTGCCAGGTGAGCTAAATGTCTTGCTTCTCGTTTGCTTTTGTACCCTGGTGGTAAAATGAATCATGGCAGATAGACACCCTACTTATTTAGGAATATAGATCATAAAGGGTCATTATATATCTGTGTGTATACTAATTGTAATTTGTTGTTGCACTAAACTGTGTGTAACAGTGAAGTTGAAAGTAGGGATGTACTGAATCCACTATTTTGCATTCGGCCAAACCCCCGAATCCTTCACTAAAGGTATGCAAATTAGGATTCAGATTCGGTTCGGCCGGGCAGAAGGATTCGGCTGAATCCGAATCCTGCTGGAAAAGGCCGAATCCCGAATCGGTGCATCCCTAGTTGAAAGCATTTTCATTTAACATTTGATCCCAATTCACCTTGTATAATAAAATCCTCCTTGTCTGTAAAAATGAGACACAGCAACAGGGGGAAAGGGAGGGGCTCATTTATGCAGAACTCTCCATTTGGTTGGGTGGGATAGAAAAGGTAATAAACAAAACCATGACCCAACAATGCTTTAAAAGTAATAAAATATAGGTGTTTCATATTATTATATGGAACAGGCATTTTCAGTTGAAGCCTGGCCGTAACATTACTTTCTCTTGTTATTGGAATTAATGACCCTCTTAGTGCATGAATCTATAAACCAGTAAGTGGATATGCCCTCCAAGGTAGCCCTGCCCTTGGGGGTGTTTGCCAGAGGTTGGAACCGCTGTAACTGGAAAGCCATGTCATGCCTAATGTACAGTATAAAGCCTGGCACTTACTATTCCCTCCCTTTGTGACTAATGTATATAATCTACTACTGTGACTACCGTATATACTCTACTAGTGTATATACACTACTACTGGAACTACCTGATATTCTCTACTACTGGAACTACTTACTCTACTGTAACTACGGGTTATAATGTACTATTGTATGTACTACTGGAACTATACAAGCATTTGTCTCATAGGATCTTGGGTATCCTGGAGAAGTGGGCTACCAGACATTCCTATACAGCAGCGAGCCTGATATCCGAGCACTTCTCATTTTCCTGGCTGAGAAACTCCCAAGGGACTCCCCCGAGGATGCGCACCAGCCCGCAGGTAACTAGAGAATAAAAAGTCCTGTGCAAGAATGGCCAATCGCCTTATCAGCAATGGCTGCATCCAGTTTTATCAAACCATACCAACCCAGTGCCAGTGGTGCAACCCATAGTGCCCAGAATCAGGATTCTTTTTTTCCAGGTAAATCTGCACTTCTTCAAAGAGAGATTGCAGCCACCATAAAACAGCAGCTTTCTCTCCCCTGGCTGCCTTCGTCGTGCAGAATCGGTGCTCTCCGGAGGTCTCAGGTACAGTGTTGTCACTGGAGGGCAGTATTTACCTTTCGACTCCAACTAGAAGCCAGCCTGTGGGGTGGGAATGATTAAAAGATGGCTCTGGCTTATAACAAGTTGAAGATTTTGGGAAAGGGTTAGGCACACATATTCATCAGGGTTTGGAAAGGGACGGGTGCTGTGTACTTTCCAGGAAAGCTGTTTTACATGTATTAATTGTTCTGATGTTTAACAAGGTCCGTGTAGGGCTATAAAGTGACTTACAGTATAGGGTTCTAGGGAAGGGATAACCATATAAACCAGTTCGGACAAGGAAGTGGACTCCCAGTGTTAGGAGTTATACATCCCTGCTCTGTAGGTAAGAAGTATACAGTGCAACTGTGCAAGCCTCAGACAGGGTGGAAGTTATACAGTGCTTTTTGATAGGTGTCACCCAGGGTAGGAACTACAACATGCATCTCTGTAGACCTCAGGAAAGATAGGCACTATACAGTGCAGCTCTGTAGACCTTAGCAAAAGGTAGGAACTACATACCGCAGCCCTGTAGAACTCAACAAAAGGTAGGAACTACACAGTGCAGCTCTGTAGACCTCAGCAAAAGGTAGGAACTACACAGTGCAGGGTTGGAACCATACAGTACATCTCTATAGACCTCAGTCAAGGTAGAAACTATACAGTGCAGGGTAGGAAATACACAGTACTGCTCTGTACGTCTACAGCAAGGTAGGAAGTGTACAGTGCAGGCCTCAGGCAGGATAGTAGTTACCCAGTACTGCTCTGTAGGTTTTATTTTGGGTAGGAACAATACAGTGCTGCTCTGCAGTCCTTAGTCAGAGTAGCAGTTAAACAGTGCTGCTCTGTAGGTCTCACGCAGGGTAGGAAGTATACAGTGCAGGTGTTTAGGTCTCAGGCAGGGTGGGGAATACACAGTGTTACTTTCACCTGACACATTGGTTTACTTGCAGAGTTCCTGTCGGTTGCACAGATTTCACTCCCAGCCCTTGTCGTTAGCCAGTGACCCTGCCCTGAAATCCATCCCAGATGGTAAGTATGGAGTTAGGAGCAGAAACCAGCTAAATACACACAGGTATTCCGCAGTCACCTCTTAGTTTTCCTGTCTTCCTGTAGAAAGGAAAGAGTACTGGCAGCGATACCTGCCCTCCGTCACTTCACAGCTGCCTCATCTGCCGTCCGTTGCTGCTTCCCTGCTGGAAAGGAACACGTCTAAGCTCAGTGCCGTGCAGGAGTGGGAAGCAGAGTGGAAGAGTCAGGGTCTGGCTTCTCGTTTATCCCTTGAGGTCAGTGTTGTGTAATAGAAATAGAGTCCCTATCTCTGTATTTTTACTTGAATTCAGGTACCAACATTACCACATAGGTTTACTTCCCCTTTTAGTGTGCTGCAGTATGTTATTGTTCCTGTCACTGCACAGCATAACTCCTCAGACAGATCGCTAATGATACTGGTAGCTCCCCCCCTCTAATGTTGTATGCGCTCTCACCTGTAGGATTACCGGAGCAGGAAACAGCAGCGGCTGCAGAAGCGGATCCAGGAGCAGCTCCGACAGTGCACTCAACTTCTTGCTGAAAATCATTTGCCGTCCAGCTCCTCGCAGGACCTCACTGATATGCTGAGGGCCTTCGACTTGGATGGAGGCTCTGATCAAAAGAAGGGATCCAGATTCACTCGCACCCAGAGGTTCACTTACCAACAGGTACTGTAGCTCTCTTTCCAGCTTTCAAATAGGGGTCACTGACCCCCATCTAAAAACAAATGCTCTGTAAGGCTTCTTTCTTATTAATCATCTTTCTATTCAGGCCCTCTCCCATTCTTATTCCCATCTCTAATTCAAATCAGTGGATGGACCATAGCAACCAGATTGCTGAAATTACAAACTGGAGGGCTGCTGAATAAAAAGCTAAATAACTCAAAAACCAGAAATAATAAAAAAAAAAAATGAAAACCAATTGCAAATTGTCTCAGAATATCACTCTCTACGTCATACTTAAAGTTTTTATCTAAAGGTGAACAACCCCTTTAACTTATTTTTGTATAATGAACTTTTCCATTTCCACCATCAGGATCCTCACACGTTAAAGGAACGGATGCAGAGAGCAGCCGAAATTCTCCCCAAAAAAGATGCACAGGTAAAGAGCATTAATGGCTGTGGAGAGATATGGGGTATTAAGGTGGAATATACGTAGGTTAGGGTTTCAGGGGAGGGTGTAGGAGGTAAGATAGAAAAGGGAATGATCTGTACCACGTCTCTCTGTAGGTAGGTGTAAGCACCATGGCCTCTATAGTATTGTGCCTTTTTTTGGAGCCCAATAGAGAGGCTAAGCTACAGTGTAGGAAGCACACTCCTAAGGCTTTGTTCATAGCATTTTATTGTGAGCTCTGTATAAATGCTGTTCATTCCATATCTTCCCCCACCAGGATGCAGATGCTGAGCAGCAGGAAATCTCATCCTTGCAAGAGCAGATCGACTCCATAGAGCAGGAGATCCGAGGGCTGAGTGAAAGCAACAAACGCCTTCAGCTCACTGTCAGCCAGGTAAGGTCCTGAATGAGAGGCAGGGATAGGGAAAGGGAAGAGAGTGGGCAACCTAAATGGATTGGTTTCATTCAGGTGGAGGGAGAGGCGAACGAGATGCGCCAGAGCTGTGAGGAGAAAGCGAACATCGTCCGGGTTAAGAAACGCGCGGTGGAGCTGCTCCCTGATGCAGACAACAACCTTGTCAAGTTACAGGTATCTCACAACCTCTAACGCCAGACTAAGGGATACATTTTAGAATATATGTGGTCGCCCAGCACAAGCAGTTACTGAAAGGGGGGTAATTTTTTTCTAGCATCCACAGTTCCCACAGTACCAGAGACAGAGATAATTGTTCTAGGATCCACAGCTCCCCAGAGAGAGATAGCAATAGCAACAGTAGAATTAAACCAAGCCATTTGTGAGATGCATGTTTGTCAGATTAGCCCTTAGGTCCTTTTTATAGACTAATTCAGTGTTCTGGCAGCCTTGAGCTATTCTACTGAACTAACCGCCCATGTGATACCCCCTTAAAAAACAGTTAATTCAAGATATCCGATCCCTTTCCTTTGCAGGCTCTGGTGGATGCGAGTGCTCAGAGGATGGCAAATCTCGTAGGACAATGGGAGTCTCACCAAGCTCGGCTCAACGATGAATACAGAGAACTGAAGAGAGTTCAACAGCAGCAAGAGGTATGGATATCCACAGGCTTTCTGGGGGCGACCGACATCTGTCAGACTCTAGGAACTACCCACCTTGCCTAAAGGGTAATCATCACTAGTGAACAGCAAATCTGCTGATTTGGGACACTTTACACAGGGCCAGGGTGTTCAGCAAGTGATTTCCATCCAAGCTAAGACCACAAGAGCCATATACGGCCTTCAAATTAGTTACATAAACCTTTCAAGCTTAATCTCCTTAAAAGTTTGTTTTGCTTTTCAAATGAAGGAGCAGCTGCAGACAGAAGGACCTAACATGAACTCAGCTTTGCTCCAGGGCAGTAAGCTGTTGCAGCCAATCATTTTTCATTATGGGAAGCATGTGGGACAGATAATAGCTTTTTGCTGACTGGCTGCAATGGATACGTGTCTTGGTGCACACAGCGTACATGTTAGCAGACAAGTACCCCACGGTGTGTGTGTGCAGAGGACGATTGCTTAAATAACGTTTACTGGCTATACCAGCCTTTATACTGGAAAGTCACAAGTTTGCCTACCACTGTATCATGTTTTGCATTACCACAGGATGAGTCCTCCCGTTGGATGAAAGATGCCAAGGATTTGTATGAGAAGATTCGGGGATCGGCTGATGAGGCGAAACGCAAGGAGGAGCTGTACAAGCAGCTGGTGAGTATTACAGCTCATGTTCCCATATCATTCTTGGGGAGTGTTGCTCAGCCATATTGTGCCAACAAAGGGTGCTCTAATTGGCTTTCTGATCTATGAACACAAGTCAGGTGCTAATAAAACATGAATTAGGGTTGTCTAAATCAAAAGCAGAACTGTATGGAGCTAGAAGTGCAGAGATGTACAGCTACACCCAGGGCCGGCCTTAGGCCTATTGGACCAATTGGGCCCCGCACCTCTGGGGGCCCCGCACCACAGGGCAGCACAGATAATATTTCCCTCAGCACATGATGCTGCCTGGCCTGCCCCCAACTTTGAGAGTTCAGCCCATCCACAAATCCATAGGTCCAGCCCACCCCCAACTCTGATAAGCCAGCCTATCTCCCAACTCCATAGGTTTAGCCTCCCCCCAACTCTCATAGGCCCAGCTTTCCTCCAACCTTGATAGGCCCTGCCTGCCCCCAATCCAACCAAGCCTGCTCCCAAGCTGAATCGGCCCAGCCTGCCCCAAACTAATTGGCCCAGTCCACTCTCCTATTTCCTCCCTCTCTCTCTTACCCTGTGTGCCCCTATTATGTGCCCCTATTTCATCCCTCTCACTCTCTTACCTTGTCTGCCCCTTTCCTTTCTATTTTGTGCCTGTATGCCCTTATTTTCCTAAATACTTGGTGTGTCAGTAGCCAGCAACACTTTGTCTAGGGGCCCCGCCAACATGGTCCCAATTGGGCCCCACATTTGATAGGATCAGCCTTGGCTACACCCCACTAACCCTTGTTATGTTCACAGCTGTCAGAATACGAGTCTCTCCCGAAAGAGGTGTCCCGAGCTGCCTACACCCAACGCATCCTTGAAATTGTGAGCAATATTAAGAAGCAAAAAGAAGAAATCACTAAGGTATTAGGGGTTGGCCATTGTGGGTTTAAAGAAATATATCTCCCATGTCCTGTTTATGGAAGGATGATGGGATTTTAAGTTCACTTATTTTGGGTATTCTGTGCTGGTGGGCTGGCACAGCTGATAAAAACCACAGGGTGCACCCGTGACTTTTGTTGTGTGTTTGTGTGCCCAGATCCTGTCAGACACTAAAGAACTGCAAAAGGAGATCAACAACCTGACGGGCAAGGTGGACAGGACATTTGTGGTCACAGACGAGCTCGTCTTTAAGGTTTGTCCGACTGCCATCGCTTTGTCAGTGCTCTTGATGTGGTTTGAGTGGTAACAAAAACTTCTACTGTTTCCTGATTAGGACGCTAAGAAAGATGAGCCTGTAAGAAAGGCGTATAAATACCTGGCAGCACTCCATGAGGTGAGTAAACATGAACCATCCCCAGGGGTATTTGTCCAATAAAGTCTATCTATAATAACGCTGTCCTGCGGTTGTCTTCCTGTAGAACTGTAGTCAGCTCATCCAAACCATTGAGGATACTGGGACCATCCTAAGAGAAATTCGTGACCTAGAGGAACAGGTAATCTGGGTTCTGTTCATTCAGTGCCACCGCTGTGTAACTAGGATCGTTAAAGTTAATAATGATCGCCATTGCTTTCAAGAGCACAAAGTGAAACAGCAACATGGCTGCCATTAAAAAACTGGATCTTTGAGCAGAGTGGCACCTATAATCTACATATATCACCCCACATTTTGATCCTGAATGGGGATGCAGCCCCCCATCATTCAAGATAAGCTTCCTCAACTGCTTCAAGCCCCACAGGGTGGACATCCCAATAGTTCCAGAACTTCTGTTCTAGATAATCAAGTTCCCCATTACCATTTCTCCATGCAGTCACTCGGGAAGTGTGTGCCACATGGATACAACCACCTCACTGCTCCTTTTCTCCCCCTACAGATAGAGACAGAGACCACCAAGAAGACTTTGAGTAATCTACAGAAGATCCTGGAAGATTATAGGGCCATTAAACAGGAGAATGCTCAGCTATTGGCCCGGATCAGGGAGGCTTAATGTCTCCCTGCTCTTATCCTCACCTGCAGTTAAACTTGTAACACAAATCATTTCCCCTCACTAAAGAAAACCCACCTACCAAAACAGAGGATTGCTCCACCTGTTTTCTACCTTTAAACAGAAGCGGCCAAAATACCGCAAATATTATGTGAGTAGAGCATTTTTGTACCTTTTTCGGGATCTCCAAAGAGCCGTAATGTTAGTTTAATAATACAAAATCATTATAATAAACACATGCTATAAAATCTCTGGTGAGTTCTGAATATTTGTACAAGCTGAGTTTTCATTTTCTGTTCATGAGGTTACCATATTGACATTTATACTGTAGCCCTGGTGCTGGTTGTTAAGCAGAAGGTGGAGCTGCTGCTCTGTTAACACTGCCTTTGCAGGAATGCTGCACACACATGGTGCTTTGAAGCAGGAAATAACACAATTATATAATTTAGTTTCTTTCTACTCCATAAACCCAGCAATCCATATTATAATAATCCATTATTCCAAAAGGTACTCACTGAATGGCCTCACCCAATGAAAGAGGGAGTAGAGTGCTTATACTGTAGGTATATAGATTCCAAAGCCTTACAGACCTTTTTTGTTTTAGTTTTTCCTCCCATACTTCTCTACTGCTCATCCACCCCCAAGGCCACAGACCAATGTAATTTCTGCAGAAGTGTTTTAATATGTTTAGGAGATGCAATCACTATATTAAAGCAAGGCAGCAGAAATCAGACTGCTTGGCCAAGGGGGTATATAAAATGGTTGGACTTGCAAAAGCCTTCCCTAGGTGGATTCTCAATTCAGTGCCGGCAGCTGGAAGCACTGTGGCTTTGCCCAAAAGAGGAGAAAGCCCCTTCCAAACGACAGTATTTTCCAGGGGTGTAGCCATAGCACTTCTCCAAATGAGCTATGGATGGCAGTAGAGAGCCATGTTTGAAATAAGGCCTGGGTTCCACTCTTCTGGCTAGTATTCACTTCTAGATAAAGAGATTACTTGAAAGTGAATATCTGATCCCAGTGATAGGTACAGATAGCTCCAAGGACACTCCTATTACATTACATTTTAGATTGTAAGCTTCATTGAACATGATATTCAAGCATTGGTGTCCAGTTGTTGTACTGGCAAGACTTTGTACCAGACAAGAAAGAAGGTCATTAATTGGCTGGGAGATAAGCTAAATTGCTCATTCGTACCCAAGGGAAGAATTGTGCAGATCCCTGTGAGACACAGCTCATTTAGATGTAGCGTTAGTAAATTTAGTTAAAGGAGTTGTTTGCCTTTAAATTATCTTTTAGTGTGATTTAGAGATTGCTATTCTGAAACCATTTGCTACTGGTTTTTATTTTCTATTTGTGGTTGTTATTTAGTTATTTATCTTTTTATTCAGCAGCTCCTCCAGTTTGCAGTGTCAGTAATCTGATTGCTAGGGTCCAAATTACCATGCATCGATTTGAATAAGAGACTGGAATAGTAAAGGCCTGAAAAGAAAGATGTGTAATAAAAAGTAGCAATAACAATACATTCGTAGCTTTACAGAGCATTTGTTTTTTTTAGATGGGGTCAGTGACCCCCTACTTAAAAGCTGGAAAGAGTCCGAAGGCAAATAATTCAAATCCCTGCCCCTAGAGCACAGACCAAAAAAGACAATTTCTGGTTTACACAATAGTTTCATGTTGCCATGTTTATTCATTATAATTCATACAGTTGTTGGATCAGTCGGACCCAGCTGATACTGGTTGGCCTGGTGCACTGTGGGAAGGGATCATGGCGCAGTTTGATCAATAAGAAAGGACCTGCTCTCCGTTGGGCACAAGGAATCAGCGGGAATTCCTCACGCCTCTCTTTCTTTGGAACTCCAACTCGTCCACCATCCACACGGCCCCCTTAATATTTTCAACTCTCACAAAACACTTATGGAGACTCAGGTTGTGCCGCACTGCATTCTAGGGGATGAAAAAATATCGGGTTAGAATAAAGCATAAAATACAGTGTCAGCTGCTAGACTCATAACCCAACATAAGCATTATAAAGCCCAGGAGTATAAAATGTGACCCAGGCCTGTATACATTTAATAACAGCAAAGCCAGGCCAAGGCTCCTTCTGGACAAACAACGCTTCTCAGCATAGGCCAAGAGAAATCGCCAGTGGTTCCTGCGAATGGCAACTCAGATTTAGAGCTTAATACTTCCCTTCAGGATTCCAGATTCGGCAGCATGTTCCCAGGAAGGTGCAGAGCCTTTATGGATGGGACAATGTTAGGTTAGGATTAAGAACAGTGCTGGAAGTTTGCTTTCTGTTATAAAAGAGTAGCAAGCAGTAGTGCTGTATAGTGATGTGCTGCTCAACAAAAATTCAACGCTGACCCTAACCCGGCTGTTGGGAATCCACACCCGGCCCTAACCCGCAGGTGCTTGTATTTATACACCTGTGCCTGCCCAGTCCCCTCTGATGTCACAGAAAGGGGCAGGACGAACAGGTGCAAAAGTATAAAAGAACTCTACCACTAGTGGCAACGGGGCTTTTGGCTGGCCGGCACCTCACTAGTGCAGTATTTATCTAATGCTCCCTCCCCTTTCCAATGTCCTTAGAGGATGAGCTGCTTCTATGTTAGGGGACTGTAACACAACAGGAGGGCAATGGCAGGTGGTAAAGGAAGGGGTAAGACAATGGGCGGAATTAGATGTATCTTCATACGACTCATGGAGAAAGCTACGGAAAGTAAAGTTAAATCATTTCATAATTATGCCTAGTATATTCACACTCGCTTGATATTCCTCCCAACTGTACGCACACCTCATTGGGGTATTGTGGGGCAGTAGCGCGGTCCATTGATGCTACGTTATTTCCCCATTTCATTGTCCTCGAGAAAAAAACCTGGCAATTTGAAAACTGCTGAAAAACAGCAAAACAAGTACGGATTTCTCAGCTAATTGTGCACAGGGTACGTGCCAGAGTCTGTGTGTGTGTGATTGTAGCCACATGCTCTGGGCTCATGTTGTTTCCAAGCATCGCTGGCCTTTCCTTATAAACAAATGTTTGTTTTCGCATGGAAAAGCAGATGGGAACACTCATGGACATACACGGATCTGCTGCTCGAAGCGTCCATGGCACAAACAAATGATGTGTCTGCCTACGTGTAAGAAAATTGTGCGTGTTTTTTTTGTTCTAAAGGGAAAAATTCCCAATAAATGTATTTAAATGCTATTGCTGCTCTCTTTATTAAATGGGTTGGTTTAATAGAACACATTGGATCAAAAGTTTCTAGGGCAGAAGCACTTGCTAATATGGGGCCCCGGGATTCATTATGGCAGCTCTAGACCTTGACTATCTTCTATGTTCCCCTATTTATCTCATCTACACCCAGCAGAAATTCTTATCCCTAACTAAAGCTCATGCTTCACAACGGTCCTTCCAGTCTGATCACATTCATCTAAACCAGCCAAATATTTTTCCAATCAACTGTAGCAAGTATGTTCATAATCTGGCTTCAACTACATTGCTTCAGGAGTCAGAACCAAAAAATGCAGAGAATAGATACAGCCAGATACTGCTTTATCAATTATATGTGCACATAGCTTTAAAACCATTGTATGTTGAGAAGTGGCTTATAATTATTTTTTTTTATATGTGAAAAACATTGTTTGGGTGTAGTTCCCCTTTAAGCCTGAATGTTTCTCCACTGAGAACGTGAGGTAGATAAAATATCCTGTTTCCTTTGCAGGGAAAGGCCAAAACAGCTTCTTATCTGGTTTCACTTTCTACTCTCTGCCGGCTGTGACGCCATGCTGCACTGCTATAACGGCATTAACCTTTCTTCCAGCAGCGGCACTTTCACTTCCTCCTTCCCCTCTTCTGTTTTGGAACTTACACTACATCTCCACCTGCAAAAACGTACACTTGAACTTTTTACCAGATAAAAGTAAATGATCATATTGTCGTTTATCGAGGGAATTTTTTTTGTAAATTGTAACATTTTGGTTGCACATTGATGTTCATTGATATAACTGCACATTGCTGTTCAGAGGTATAACAGCACATTGCTGTTCAGAGGTATAACTGCACATTGCGTTTCAGAGGTATAGCTGCACATTGTGATTGAGAGGTATAACTGCACATTGCGTTTCAGAGGTATAGCTGCACATTGTGATTGAGAGGTATAACTGCACATTGCGTTTCAGAGGTATAGCTGCACATTGTGATTGAGAGGTATAACTGCACATTGCGTTTCAGAGGTATAACTGCACATTGTGATTTAGAGGTATAACTGCACATTGCGCTTCAGAGGTATTACTGAACAATGCGTTTTAGAGGTATAACTGCACATTGCGCTTCAGAGGTATAACTGCACAATACGTTTTAGAGGTATAACTGTATATTGTGTTTCAGAGTTATAACTGCACATTGCTGTTCAGTGATATAACTGAACATTTTGTTTCAGAGATATAACAGTGTGCTGTTCAGAAATACAGTATAACTGGACATTGCATTTCAGAGGTATCCCTGCAAAATGCGTTTCAGAGCTATAACTGCATATTGCTTTTCAGAGCTATAACTGCACATTGCTGTTCGGTGAAAAAACTGAACATTGTGTTTTAGAGGTATAACAGATATAACTGCACATTGTGTGTCAGAGCTATAACTGCACATTACTGTTTGGTGATATAACTGAACATTGTGTTTCAGAGGTATAACAACATGCTTCTCAGAGCTATAACTGCACGTTGAGTTTCAGAGTTTTAACTGCACATTGCTGTTCAATGATATAACTGCACATTGCGTTTCAGAGGTATAACTGTACATTGCGGTTTCATAGATATAACTGCACACTGTGGTTCAGAGATATAGCTGCACATTGCATCCTAACTTTGCTGTCTGTCAGATATGGGCAACCTGGGGCCCTCTGTTCTTTAAACTACAAATAGAAATTGTAATCCTACAACAGCTGGGGGACAGTCAGTTGCCTTCTGTATATAATAACTGGAACCACCTTAAAGTAATATTGATTCATTTCCATCATGTGTTTCCTGGCTAAGGGGCAGTGTTTTGCTAATGCCCTATACTTCATCAACTGCTATGCTAAGGCCCCCCCACAATTTGGTTGGCCAAAAATAAGTATCAGGGTACAAAACACTACCAATTATCATTTAACTGAACTATCATTAAATTGCAATTAATAGCAATAAGAAATATTGTACAAATATAATATCACTTGCTGCTGACATTTCATGCATTGCCCTATTAGTAAATAATACTTGGCAGTGCTGGGAAGGAAATGCTGTTTCCGAGAGAGCGGGGCACGCACTCCATTTGGCATACAGGAGATGGAATCTTTTTATTGCTCTTTCATTTGGGCACAAAATGACTTTATGTGGCGCTTCTAACATTTAAGGGATTTAACAGAGTATAAAAAAAGGAGATTTCAAAGAAAGGGAAGCGAGATAGTTCTTGGAAGTCTTAATGAGGAATGCCCTGGGGAGTCTGGTGGAAGCATCTAATTCAGAGAAGGTCTTAGTGAATTGGCTTTGCTGGAGGCAGGGAGGAATGTCAAGGGCAAGTAATCCACTGCTAAAATGATCATAATCTTTCTGTTATTAAAACTGGCATCAGACTTGGTCTGGATTTAGCAGGATCTGTAAGACCTGGTGGGGGGAGGGATTCAAAGATCTAAAAAAATGGGCTACATTTGTGTGTGTGTGTGTGTATATTATATATATATATATATGTGTATATATATATATATATATATATACACTACACACAAGGGCCAAATTGGGTAGATCTGAACATTGGCCCCATGCATTGGGATGGGGTCTGGGTTTCTGCAACAGGGGCAGGCTTCCTATGATATTGATGGGTGTGGGAAGAATTGAAGAGGGGCATGTGGGTATACAGTGCCCTACAGCCCATATGAACCTATTAGAAAAGAAAAATAAAAGCAAAAGTCTGATTGGTTGCTCTGGGCTACTTTGTGCCTATGCTCGGAACCAGCCCCGGTACATTTTTTTATTAAGCATCAGCACATTACCTTCCATGTGGCTGTGTTATATCGGAAGAAAGCAAACATTCTAGTGAACCAGTGATAGATCTCGTTCAAAGCCAGCTGCTTCTGCGGGGACTCCAGTATAGCCTAAAAAACACACACACGTTACTGCTCAGACATGGGAACGTTTGTAGCCTTCAGAGAGCTCATTCATGGCTCGTTTCCTCAAACAAATTAAATGGAAATATTCTCAACTTATAAGGAATGTGACCCTTCCCCTTAGGCCAAAAGGAAGGTATGAGGTGAAAATCAAATCCAAATGCAAAGGATATGGCTTCCCTGTATGGAGAGTCCATTTATACATAAATATCATCTAAGGGGAGTATACTATATGGCCAAAGTATCTGGACACCCCCTGTCCAACATCTCAAGGGGATTTATATGCAGTTGCCCCTCCCTTTGATGCAATTACAGTCCCTACTCTTTTGGGAAGGTTCCCAGGTTGGAACATTGTTGGTGGGATTCCCTTCCATTGGGTCACCTCTGTTACGGCACTTACCCATCGAATGAGCGAGGCATATGTGAATGGTGGTCGGACATTGTTTGTTTTGTAATATTCAATGCAGTTAGCCATGTCTGCAAATAAGAAAAATACATTTAATAAAGGAGGAACTGGTGGAATTTGTCATTTTTAATGAAACAAAGAATTTTTTCTCAGTAAAAAGTAAGTGTAGAACCCCCAGCCAGTGTTTTGTCAGTTATACCAATGAGAAATTAACATGAGGCTCATACAATAAGGTGACCTTGTCACTGAGAAAAGCCTTATCTCAAAGGTTTTTTTTCCTCCACTCGACAGAGAAAGAGAAGAAACTGATGAGAAGGGAGATTTTTTTGTTTATTCGTCTCAAATCTAAGAGGATGCAGAAGGGAAATGTCTCCATAACCTTGAGCTACGGATGTCAAGAACCAAATCAGCTGCTGCTCAATGGGAACTATAGACATGAACAATGAAGATCCAGGGGCATCACTAAAGAGGAAGCAGACTGTTTGACTGCTGGGGAGGCCGAATGGGGCATTGACTGCTAAGCAGTTTTTAGTATGTTTATGGAAATTGAGTATATGTTATGCTGTAAGGAGGGTGCAGGGGGATTTTAGACTTTTCTGGCCTTCCTGCAATCGTAGGGTCTGCTGATATGTAGTTACACTACTGCCATGGGGCCTCTAATTTCTGGTTATACCAACAAGATTCCATTACCCCAAAAAAGCCTTTTATTCACAGGTCTATAAATTACTAAAACATTGCTTTAATGGTCAGAACCAGCAGTGCAGATAACAGAAAGGGGCAGACAGATACTGCTTTATCTTGCAATTATATAAAACATACTAACTCTGAAATATATTGAGGCTGCTGCCCTCCCAGAGCTGCCTTCTCAGCGCCAAGATGGTATCAGAGAATTCCTTTTGCAGAGGACTGGAGAGATCGAGGCCGGACCAAGCCGAAATACTGGGATGGGTCGGGTGCAGAATGAGGCCACATTCCCTCTGCTTCTGGACAAGACACAAAAAGGGCACAGCGATATTATAAGGTGTGTTTGAGCCTTTAAAATTAGATTTCGGCAAACGGTGACCTCAGCTGTTGCCTAATTCTATCCACCCCCCAGCACTGTATGCCACTGATGAGCTATCAGACTGGAAGCTGAAATTCGGCAACAGAAGCAGTTACAGGTGACTTACAGACAGATGCAAGGCTTGCGTGTTCAGTTTCCCACTCATCTGACTTTGCATATGATGGAGTCTCTCTTTCTCTACAGCAAGCTGAAATAAGAATACAGCACATTAGTTCTCATGGCTGACCCAGTATGAAGTTTGGCCTAAATCCCTTGTCTTTATGAAGTCAGTCTCCCCACAATGTGGTCCTCTAGCCAAGCTAACTAAGGATGCTTGGCATATGTGTGGTAAAGCTTTTGGGTTTCGCTTTTTTAGTCTCTTTGTCTTGTGTCCCATGACCTGAGATAAGCTCCACTGTAGGCATCTGCTGCTGGCATAACTAGAGATGTATGGGTTCTTATGTGGCCCAACCCTTTGCATTCCACCCTTGTCCCAAACAGGCAGCTTCCTGAACCAGGCCTGCTGGCAGTTCCAAGTGCAGTTGTACCCCCTGTTGCATCCAGTGCCAGGCCAAGACCTACTTGCGCCCAAGGTAAGTACCTATTGTTCTGGCTCACCTTGCCCCACTCCCCATTCTGGGCCACTCCTGTTCATCCTTTCCAGAATTTAGACCAATCCAGGACTGGCAGAAGCAGAGAAACTATGAAGTACATGTTTTTACGTAATCTTGAGATTAACATCCACCTTTGTTAATTTTCCAGTTTCCTGGTATATCCTTAGTTAGCATAAGTGAGTTGGGTGTGTTTCTCCAGATGGCAGAAACATGGCACCTGACACAATGTCCTTCATTCTACCAACCATGTACCCTGTTATAAAGCAGTGTGCACTGGTCTCTCACCTGTTCTTCTAGTTTGTGTACAACTTCTGTCTGAATGAGGCATTGCACTGTGCTTTTGTCATCCAGATGATGGTCACTGTGAAGGTGTCTGCAAAAATTAAGTGTCATTAGTTAGTAAGTGTATTGGCCTTAGCTCATAAAAAGGTTAGATATATAGAAACATTGGGGTAACAGTCACCCTGCTATAGTTCCAGCGGTACCCAGGGCACAAATAAACACTCACCCCCACATCTTCTCCTAACTGGCCTTCAGACTGGGCCCCCTTAGCTCATAACAAGGGTACAGATATATAGATACATTGTTGTAACAGTCAACCTGCTATAGTTCCAGGGGTACCCAGGGCACAAATAAGCACTTAGCCCAAATCTCCCCCTGACTATCCTTCAGACTGGGCCCCTTAGCTCATAACAAGGTTACAGATATATAGAAACATTGGGGTAACAGTCACCCTGCTATAGTTCCTGGGGTACCCAGGGCACAAATAAGCACTTACCCCAAATCTCCCCCTAACTATCCTTCAGGCTGGGCCCCTTAGCTCATAACAAGGTTACAGATATATAGATACATTGGGGTAACAGTCACCCTGCTATAGTTCCAGGGGTACCCAGGGCACAAATAAGAACTCACCCCAAATCTCCCCCTAACTGGCCTTCAGACTGGGCCCCCTTAGCTCATAACAAGGTTACAGATATATAGAAACATTGGGGTAACAGTCACCCTGCTATAGTTCCAGGGGTACCCAGGGCAAAAATAAGAACTCAACCCAAATCTCCCCCTAACTGTCCTTCAGATTGAGTCCTCTTATTTCATAACAAGGTTACAGATATATAGAAACATTCAGGTATCAGTCACCCTGCTAAAGTTCCAGGGGTACCAAGGGAACAGATAAGAACTCACCCCAAATGTTACCCTAAATGGCCTCCAAGCTGGGCCCCAATTTAATGCTTTAACCCCCCACCCTTCTCTAGAGGGGCCAATCCCATAGCCCTAAGTAAAGAATACAAATAACTGACTTCATCCTTGTTCTTACTGTATAATAATAATAAGTGATGAATCTACCTGAGTTCATGCAAGGAGATGCTGTGTGTGTGTGGGTGTGTATGTGGAGGAGGCACGTCTGGTACTTGCACATGATACAAGGAGTATTTCCAGGAATTTTAAGTGCGGTGAATAATGGTGGATTATGTCCTGCAGCAACATTTCAGGCAATTGGGTGGGGTAGTAACATATCACCTTCACTTAGCACTGTCTCCAGGCTCCGAAACCAGATAGACGCTGCCATGCTAGTCATCAAGTGATTAATATCTCACAGACAATTGAGACAAGTAAAGGAGCATTATGGTTTGGCAAAAACGCATGCGTCCATTTTTCTGCAAATTAAATAAAATCCTATCTTCAAAGTCGTTTGCAATTCATACAATGGCTTCGAACAGAAAGTGTTTGGAATGGCAATGGGTTCTGGGTAATGACCTCTAAAATGAGAGGCAGAAAACGTATCCCTTTTGACTTTTGTCTGGATTCCCTTATGTACCACTGGCGATACTTTCATCCTGTGCAGTCACAATGGAGGAGCTGAATAAACATAAGACGCAAGGGGTAAATCCCCAAGGGGAAGTGATGCTCTTGAGCAATGCTAATTTGGACAGCAGGGGCGGCTAAAAATGAGAAATACATAGATATATTCAGCAAGACAAAGACAAAAAAGTCGCTTTTTTCCCCCCATTCTGCAATGAATATGGATGAGTATATAAAAGGGGAGAGGGCAGATACACTCCAGTGCTTCATTCTGAAGGAAAGATGCATGAAGATGAATAAAAATGAAGTCGCTCCCGGCTGTTGTATTTCAAACATTGGATTCTTGACCTAGACAGGGGGCTTCAGTAACTCTCCTGCTCCCCACCTTGCTCACCTAGGAATTCTTTTATTTATGTATATTCACGCTTGGTTTCTATTGTAGGGCAAAGCGGGCATTTGATTGTAGCCTCCAGGGATGCCCAACGTGCAGCCCTTAGTATCCCACAACCGTCCCATCTTCTGTAATTCCGATATGGTATATATTCTGTAATATCTAACAGAAAATCTCAACCAAAAGAGGCTTCTTACTAGCACACTTATTTAATGTGGGAGATGGTTAACCAATAGTGGACTTTAACTCCCAGCATCCTCTGACAGTCAATGCCTTTCCAGGTGATGCTAGCAGATCAAGTACAATGGAAGATCCTTAATATAAGGGTATCACCTAGGGTAACACTGAGCATACAGGCATGCCTCAGTAGTTTATTGGGCTTTGGAAGACTGTGGTTATAGTCTATAATGGGCTTTGCTCACACCCTGGTTAGTTTTACTTTCACTGATTCAATTTTAGTAGACTTAGTGTAGCATATGAGTATTTGGACCAAGTCTTCAAATGGCATTCCATAATTGGAATCCTAGGCCAACTTCAGAGGCTGCCTCCCATTTAAGAAATGCACCACTGGGGACCCCCAATACTACTCATTTTGCTGTGACTGGTCATATAAAGTTGAGTAGAGAAGTGTGCTTTTTGATGTCCTCTTCTCTGCTGTTGCCAACCAGAAGTATGCACAGATTTGGATTGCCTTCAGCTGGCATGAGATTGCTGCAAAGAGTTTTTTAAAACCAGATACAGCAAACAGGGAAATATTAGGTGTCCCAAGTGGTTCAGTTCTAGATAAGGGTTGGGAGGCCTCCAAGGCTTTTGTTCTCATTTTAACCATCCAGTCATATTAGAACTGAAACTGCTAGACAATAATCTATTAAGTAGGTTCAGTTCTAGATAAGGGTTGGGAGGCCTTCAAGGCTTTTGTTCTCCTTTTAACCATCCAGTCATAGTAGAACCGAGGCTGCTAGACAATAATCCATTAAGTACACAGTAAATTGGAGAAAAAAAGAGAGAAGATCTGATCCTTTGGTATAGACACTCAACTGAATGGATCTGTGTCGTACTTGGCACCAAAGAGTATCATATGATGAGGTGCAGTCATGATGAGATGCTTACTAGGACCCACATTGAAGGCCTAATTGAGCTCTTCCTGCATATTAATCAGCTACGCCTTTGTTTTGAGTTTGCGCACAGTCATTAGTCTCATGTCAACTGCAGCCTAGTAGCCAATATGTCCCCATGTATTGGCTAAATCATGTACAACCTCTGTGCTTACAGCTGTTGTGGAGATGTAGTTCCCATATCGTCCTAAGTCAGCCGTCACTGCTTCATTCAGACACTGTAAATAGTTGAGTTGACTGGAGTTCCACCAGCATTCAGATCTTACCTAAGAAAATGGCGATGGTCTTCAAAGGCTTTCCCACAACCTGGAAATGTGCAGGCCCCTCGGTAGTATACAGGGCAGATTGGCTCAGGGCTAGATGTTAAAAAGAAAAACAATGATACGTATTGAAGCCTTAACATGGATTAAAAACAGACATTGTCTGCCCATCTGCTGCCCAGTGGACCCGGGATGGCTAATGGTAGATTCAAAAATAAGCTTGTATGTAAGACTTGCATGAGGTAAACAAGCACATATAAGTTGGATTACTGTTCCAGTACTGAAATAGCCCAAGTAAATCCAGCTGTCTCCATGGCATATCATGGAATGCACAACACAAAATGTTAGTAATGTTACTATATAATGGCACATGGAGTCACCTGGCTCAATTGGGAAAACTTAGCTGCATATAAAGTTCTCATTACGTTGGTAACATGGAATCCAGGGTTATCTCAATTTTTTTAAAGCATAGAGTTACAAGATGAGAAAAGCAAAGGATTATGGGAAGGGAAGAGCAAAGCTTTAAAGAATAAGAAGAGCAAAGTATTATGGGAAGAGAAGAATACAAGTGGCTTCTAACTTACCATTACTAACAAACCAAAGCACTGACCTCTCCTTGTTCTGCACTCCAAGTTTCTTTTGGGTTTTCACTGTATTTAGGGGTTGCGAATGGCTCAGAGATGAGAATGTAGAACTATTTTTACCCAGGATAACCTCTTCAGGTTTTCCCAGCCGCGCTTCTTGCTGCGCCCAACCCAGGCTAGTAAGATTGAATCCTGAAGCAAAACATGCAGATTCTGATCAGCTTGCCAAGGACAAACTTGTAGAGGTTAAGGATCCAGGGTGGATCAAAGATCCGACATGTTTAGGGTGTGTTTCTTAGTTCTTACCTACCACTTGACAGACTTTAGTCTGTTACCAGAGGGCATATCATCTTTCACTTACTTTGATTAAACAAAATAAATAAGAAAAAGGGTCTGGACTATTTTTTTAATGACATTGCTTGGATTTAAGTTATTGGATAGTCAAACAAGCAAAACAATATGGCAACAAGGATAACTTACAGATGTACAGCTGAGTCCCTGATAATGGCTTGCGTATAACTGCAGGCTATTAACAGGTATAGTAGAGATAAATGGTGCCTATAATAGCAGTGGTATAATAGTCTCTGGGAAGGGAGTGTGACTGTGGGATATAAGGTATAGTAGGGAGAGATGATGCCTATAGTAGCAGTGGTATAATAGTCTCTGGGAAGGGAGTGTGGCTGTGGGATAGCAGGGATAGTAGGGAGAGATGGTGCCTATAGTACCAATGGGGATAATAGTCTCTGGGAAGGGAGTGTGACTGTGGGATAGCAGGTATAGTAGGGAGAGATGGTGCCTATAGTAACAGTGGGATAATAGTCTCTGGGAAGGGAGTGTGACTGTGGGATAGCAGGTATAGTAGGGAGAGATGGTGCCTATAGTAATAGTGGGATAATAGTCTCTGGGAACGGACGTTGGCTGTGGGATAGCGGGTATAGTAGGGAGAGATGGTGCCTATAGTAACAGTGGGATAATAGTCTCTGGGAAGGGAGTGTGACTGTGGGATAGCAGGTATAATAGGGAGAGATGGTGCCTATAGTACCAGTGGGATAATAGTCCCTGGGAAGGGAGTGTGGCTGTGGGATAGAAGGTATAGTAGGAAGAGATGGTGCCTATAGTAACAGTGGGATAATAGTCTCTGGGAAGGGAGTGTGACTGGGGGATAGCAGGTATAGTAGGGAGAGATAGTGCCTATAGTAACAGTGGGATAATAGTCTATGGGAAGGTAATGTGGCAGATTTCTTTTCTACCATTTCAGTCATGTGAAGTAATAACTCTTCTACAACAGTTCCCAATAAAATACCAGTTTATTATTGTATGAGTATATTCACCTTGTGTGATGGGATGTTGGTTTTTGTGCTTAGCCATCACAGGGTAGAGCCTTGCAGGCTGCAGGTTCAGTATGGAAGTGGAGGATGTAGGTGACAGATGGATTATTGGAGACTGGGAGGCTGTGTCTCTTGAGAGCTGTCGAAATATAAAAAAAAGTATTGGCGGAGAGTCATTCAAAAAGAAAATGTGCCCTAAAAGTACTTTTTTTCTGCTCTATAAAGCTAATTAGTATGGGCAATGCTACAAATGTAGGCTTTAAGGAGGAAGTCTAAATAGGTTATGAACTTGAAGGAGAACTAAACACCCTTAGGTTCAACTGCCCTCTATCGCCCCCCCTCATCTCTCCCTTCCCGAATAGTCTATTATGTAAAAAAGTGTCCCTGTTTGAAAACCTGAGATAAAAAATCAGATCAGTGCAGCGGTGTACCTAGGAGCCATTTTCTGTCCATTTGGATACTCTTCGGTCTCTTCGGCGACTTCGTTAACATACTTACGCTTATGTCAATTTAAATATTGCTAGTGTTGGCTGCTCCCAAATCCTTAGCCAACACTAGCTATAAAACATTATACATGTTAATCAACATAAGAAGAGATATGCCAGTACTTACTTTAGATAAGAGCTCTGTGTTTAGCACACCTACTTGCATCAGTGATGGGTTCTAGGATAACAAAGGGAAGCCCACAAGGCTAATTTTAGTTATCATATCAAAATCTTGGATTTTTTCCCCCTTTCTGGAGCAAGCCACTCATCTAAGTAAGTTAGAGAAAATACAGTAAGTGTGATGGAAAAGGGGCCTAATGTTCGACTGAGGCCTAGAGCTGTGGGCACACCTGCAGTGACACACAAATGAGAACATCAGCGGTGTATTTACTTATCAGAAGACCCTGCAACCAAGGGGATAAGGGCCCACATCCACCTGGCACCTTTCCCCTTGCCTGCACTTGAACCATCCAAACTGTACTTAAAGGCACTGTGGGGACTGGGGAGTGGGCTACTCTTCTTAGTTCTGTGGAAGCTTGTGAGGTCCACTGGGATCTCCTTGAACTCTGTTCAGTGCTATCAGTAAATTATGTGGGATAAGCTAAAACTTTTAAATATCCATTTTGGTCTCTGCATTTGTCTTCCACTCATTGTTTCCTTATAGCACTGGACAGAGCTCTCAGGGAGTGCCACCTGAACCTCACAGAGTAAGGAAAAACGGAATGGGACACCAGCCCAACAGGTTTTGGACCTCTGTTAGGAATGAGTGGTGCATTGGATGCGATGAGGCAGATTGCACCCGGTCTTTAAATATACATTACTAGTGGTCTTTGTTTCCTTTTTGAAGTGGAACGTGCGTGGCAGTTGATACAACCATCTGTGTGTATCTTGATTAAATTTGAAGGTACCTTGCCATTTCCAAATATAGAACAACAACCACATTGCATAATAGTTCAATGCAATACTCCCAAAGAGTAATGTTAAGTACTTACTGGATGGAATACAACTGTTTGTTTCTTATCTTCAAGAAGAGCCTGTAGCTGTGAGGGCGGACTAAAGCCAGCTGAAGGGGTAACCATTACCCCATGATTCTGAAGGAAACAAAAATGTTCTTTATTTGGTTTTAGTGTCTCGTTTGAATTGGTGATGGCCTGTTTCTCTTTCTTCTTCTTCTGTCCCTCACTGCCTTGTCTACATTACTGCCAGTCCCTGTTTTGTCATACCCTGCCCCTTTACATCATAATCCCACCTCTCATTGTACCCGCCACACCCAATGCCCAAAAGGTGGCAGCACCAGCAGGCTGGGGAGAAATGTATGTTTCTGGAGAGACATTTTTATCTATATAGGCACCTTAGGGCCATTCACTTAAACCTGCTGCCCTAGGCTCAGGCCCTTGGGTGCTTATGCAGTACATACAGACCAACCAGTGAGGTATTGACTGATAAAGCCTAGCCTAAACATTACCTGTTGAAGTTGGGAAATGACCCCGGCACCTCTACGGCTCCAAGGGTTGATTTGCTCTTTTCCTTTCCCATCAGGCTGTGTTTCACTCTCCTTTGAAGGAGCTGATGTAGCCTTGGGGTTCTGTGGGTTGGGCATCCTACAATTCAAAGACCTATCAAGAGAATAGGGTAATATTATGTGCATTTATATACTCAAAGGAAATAATCCACTGGGTCCTGAGTGACAGCAAATATATTTATAAAATGTGATTTTATCTGTCTTAGGAAACCATAATCCCATCGAAACAAGCATTAGACCTTGAATAGGGTGCTTGAACCCCACATGTCCTATGACTCCAAATAAATGTAATGTTTTGAAGGCATTCTCTACTCACCCCATCCACTTTGGACACAGCCACCTGTCTCCAGACAACCGTGCCATCTATTAAAAAAAACTTCTGATAAGAGTCACTTCCCACAGAATCTCCTCCCCCCACCCATATAATATGATTTTCCATTGTGACAAACCCCTTTATTCTCTGGGCTGAATTTTTTACATTGCTTTATGCTGGTTTCTCTCTGAGCCATATTTGCAGCTCTGCACAGGAAATGTGGCCCACGTAGGATACATCTGTATTAACCCCACTGCTCCCTTTCCTGTCTCACGGACTGATTTTCACTGTACACTAACTTATATACAGTATATAGCTATATATTTACTAAAGCAAACAAGAAGTAAATTGAAAGAGAATAGGGAAGCAAGTGTTTAAAGAATATCATTATCTACAGAAATAAGAGACACTCCATCGAACAAAATGTAAAGAAGTGGCTTTCAAAAAAATCCAACACAATAGTGAAAAATACATATAATATGTAACCTGAATCCTTTTTTCAAAACTCACAGGCCAAAAAGAAGGTGCACTAGATCAGCCCTGCTCAGCTCTTCCCATGCAGTGGGCCAGGTAGCTGACATACTACATGTTTGCAGGCTTGATGATGTCATACCCAGCAGAAGTGGTATCTAAACTATGGGGCTGAGTCCCCTGGCAGGGGGTGCTTGAGGCATTGGTAGGTGGGCTCAGCCTGATGACAGTTAGGGTGACATTTGGGGAGAATGCCTCTTGGGTCTCCTAGATATTCCTGAACAACCAGCTTAAAGATCATTTAGGGTAAGATTTGGGCTAAACACACATTTGCTGACATAGATATTTATCTGTAAAGTGTTGGGTCTCCTGTACCAAGATGCAAAGTATAAGGTAAGTCAGGTACCTAAAAAGTTCCAAAGCAGCAATGAGTCAGCTCAGACTCTTTGCAATTTGCCTTCAGTCATTAAGCCTTAAGGAAAGCAGATAAGAGGATAACTGCTGACACTTAGCACTTATAGAGCTAAGTGAACAGTTTTGCTGAAGAAAGGCAGTTTTCAGTGAGCGTTGACTCATCACTACGGTTGTATAGCCACAAGGAATATGTTGGCACCTTATAATGCAAGATCAGATCCAACAAAATGCTATGTTTGGTTGGCTGTATTGGGCAGTGTAGGTGGGCATCGGGCAAACAGTAGTGGTGCCTAATTTTTCTTCAGCCTCTCCCAGGAACTGGTGGTTCCATTATAGGTTGTTCAGATGGCCAGATCTGCCTGTGTGCGAGCTTGGTCTGACAATGCCACCATCAGGCTCTAGAGGGCAGATGTGAATCACTAATAACTGCTGTTCTTCTGGGTTAGAAGGATCCTTGTAAACTCCTATGTTGTGATTATATATTGGAGAAAAATGCCTTACAAGGAAGCCGAGTCGGAGGGACAGAATTCCAAACCACATGCACAAATCAACGCAGATCCTGACAAACTGTCCTACTCAGAGTTCATAAACAAATATTATTGCCTGAGAGAAAATTACTGACTCATTATAATAGGAAGCAGCCGGTTGCACTTTGAGAATTGCCAAAGAACCATCAACTAGAGCAGCTTTCATGTTAGTTCAGCACCATATTTACGTAATAAACAGAACAGAGATCATGGAGTCCTCTAATACATGGCACAGCCGAGGGGGCATGCGTTATTATCCCACCTCTTCCAGCACCTCCTAGGATGAACCCTGCCAACTACGAAGAAACGGGCTGCAAAATTGTCATCCAAGTGACCTTTTGTACCAAACATGTCCCCAATCTGCCTCAATCCACCAATCCTGCCTTTTTCAGGATCTTTGAATCTGGACCACTGGGAGATATGTGGCAGAATGGGCCACCCCCTGGGACCAGGACCCCTGTCTGTCCAAGATGGTGACCCTAACAACAAATGTCTGCTTAACTATGAGAATGAACAGAATGGAAAGGTAAAATGGGTACAAGGACATTGTTGGTATTTAAATAGGCTGGGCATTAACTGATCCATGTGAGCATTTTCTATGTGTTTGACTTGAAATTAATTATCAGACCATTTCTTTTGCACACCTCACTTACTGTTCAGAAGTCTCTAATCTGCAGCAGACATCAAAACAGAGTTACTCAAGTTTATTATCTGCCAATTATGCAGGTGTTCACATTTCAGCTCAATCCCAGAACCTTTCGCAACATTTAGATTCCATGGAAACCTTAGTAAGAAGACAAACCAACTCAAAACATTTTGAATTTAGTACATCCCTAAGGGTATACAAATAATTTTTTTTAGTCATCCAGGTGATCTTTCGCAGTTGTTGGAAGCAGACAGTAGGTAGGCAAGGGCAGGCTGCAAAGTAAGTCCTTTCTGGCCTGTAGATGTTGGACTTTTTAAGTTCCAAACTATGATATGATCAGGGTCTTGCCTAGCTAATATCAAGGTTATAGATAAAAGAAAGCATTGGTGCATCTGACATTGCTCGTAGATCATCTAGGACACCACATATCTTACCCTAACTGGCCTTCAAGTTGGGCTTTTTGTTGGATCTCTCCCTACCTAGCCTTCAGGCAAAGACATCTTGTCACTATTCCAGGCCAGCCTGATGGACCAGTCTGATGAAGCAGGCAGAACAGATAGTCATCCTATAGACAATCTGCCTCTGATTCTTAACATGGTATGACTGCACAATATTTATATCTGGGTGTTAAACAGACACATCCATATGGAGGGAGAGGTGCTTTAAATTAGAAAGGCAAAGAACACCACCCTGAAGCTGTTTTCAGCTACAAATTCCCAGCATCCGATGCTGGTAGGAACACTGCTAGCTAGTTCCACATCTTTAAATAGATTTCTTTTAGGAGTATATCCCAAGTAGAAGGCAGATTGCTTTCCGCCTCTGCATATTAAACGCCTGCGCAGGGAGAGCCTGTAATTTACTTTGAGGAATCTCAACGCCGGCTCCCCTTTCTACCTCGGCCCCTTAATACTTGGCTGTGAAGTTGGCTCTACATGTGTGGCGCGCTTACATAACCATACGGGTGAGCATGCCGGTAAGAGAGAGGCAGTCTGCGTGGGAGTTGCTCTAAGTAAATATCAATTAGGAATGAGGTTATCGCTACAGAGTTTCCGATATCAAAGTGCTATTCTTTGATACAACTCGTGGTAGCACATTATAGAATCCTCGATGCACTGAAATGCAAAACAAGATGTTCAAACCTTATTGCTATAGGGCAGTGATCCCCAACCAGTGGCTCGGGAGCTCTCCAACCCCTTGGATGTTGCCCCTTAAAGCAGGTGTTTCTTTTTTAATTCTTGCCTTAAATAAAAGGTTTAGTTGCATAAAAACCATGTCTACTGCCAAACAGAGTCTCCTGTAGGCTGCAAGTCCACATAGGAGCTGCCAATACCCAATACCCAATCACAGCCCTTATTTGTTATCCCCAGGGTCTTTTTGTTGCTCTCCAACATTATTTTACACTTGATTGTGGCTCACGGGTAAAAAAAGGTTGGGGACCCCTGCTATAGGGAAACTGTAGGGGAACTTTTTGCTGTAGCCAAAAAATAAGTGGTGTGTAATGTCATCTTGTCCTTTAGGGTATACCACCCCAGCATTTGAGTAAGTGGCATGAATCTGCAATGAATTTCATTTTACAGGCCAAAGTATAATAAGTAAAAGGCATTTTATTATGCAAATGACATGTCCACCAAAAGCCTTACACACTTCATGCCTCACGGCACTTGGATCATCGTCCAACATTGCCCAATTTGCAGGAAGCCCCAATTTTATTTGACAAGATGACCGAAAGGAATAATACATTTTTTTACACTTCTTGAAGTACAGAGACCTACGAACTACGTTCCTCCCTATGAATAGAGTACTGTATTCAATATGGCGGTACTGTATTCCTGAGAGGCAGGCAGAGGGAGGTCCCTAATGGTCCCTTAACTTACACATTGCTAAAACACATAAACTAGGGGGTGACGTGGTCTCCTTGTGTCTGCTAGCGTTGTGCTCCTAGTGCTGGATTTCCAATGCTAGGGCTAGATGCAGACCCGAAAGTGCTTTTTAAATGAGCCCTAAACGGCATGCTTTTACACCCCTTAGTGTTCTTGCATCTGGAGACAAATAAAATACCCCTATTGCCTGCTAACCAAGTTCCCTTCTTGTAGGGAGTTCTTCAGATTATGACCAAGTATTTGGAGAACAATGGTGTTTTTTGAAAGGCTGAAAATGTTTAACAGGGATAGAACAAAATTACAAAACAATTTTTGGGAGGTGAAAGTCATTGACTGCGAGTATTTTCTATATTTACCAACATTTTAGCCAAATGATTTTCACTCAGGTTTCAGAGGAATAAGTGAAAGGTGCCCTACACTAGGGATTGACGAGGAAGCGGCAGCTGCCCTTCGGCCCTACATCTTGTTTGTTTTCCTTTCACTGAGGACAGCCTGAAGAGGGATCATCTTTTGCACCTGTTTTGTGGAATGGGATTACCAGCTCAAAGTAAAAGCTGTAGGGAAGAGAGACCTGCCTCTGCCCCCCAGCGATTGAAGCCATGCCAAGCTGTTCTTCACAGCGAGTCAGTGCCTTGTGGCTAACCACCAACAGGCAGCGCACATCAAAACAGAGCACGAAACTCAATACTTGCGTTATATGTCAGACGGCGGGGACAGAAGCCGCTCTTCCAAAGTCACTATACGGTGTCTAAGAGTGTGGGCAGCGTGACTGTCAGTGCTTTGAGCTTACCGGAAGGGGAAATTACCAGATCTTCTCAGAAATTCTCAGGCATGTTGGAAATATAATGCTGGGCCTGAGCTTAACAAAGACAATTGTTATAGTAATACTGGCCCTAAAAAAGCCTCTAAGGCCGGAAACACCAAGGGAATTGAATGTCTAGCAGTCATTTCATTTTCTGCTATAAATAGTTGTATTGGTCTAATATGAAAGGGTATGTTAAACCAAAATAGCATTGATCACTGTTTCCCCCTGGTTTCTACAAAGCTGTTATTGGTTGAGTTTTCAGGTTCGGCCTGACCATCGTCTGCCTGGCCAAAAGCTGACACTAGTCTACTGCTCTTGCCTTAAAGGTGCGCAGGCGATTCTTCATTCAAGCAGACGGAAGGCAGTTTGGGGAGATTGTCGCCAGGTGACTAAATCTCCCCGAATCTGCCCCAACCCTAAGGCTACAAATGTATTGTTATTGTTACTTTTTATTACTGATCCTTCTATTCAGGCCCATATTCCAGTCTCTTATTCAAATCAGTGCATGGTTGCTAGGGGAATTTGGACTCTAGTTATCAGATTGCTTAAGATGCAAATTGAAGAGCTGCTGAATAAAAAGCTAAATAACTCAAAAACCTTCAATAATACAAAATGAAAACTAATTGCAAATTGTCTCAGAATATCACCCTCTACATCATACTAAAAGTTATCTCAAAGGTGAACAACCCCTTTAAGGACCTTTTCCCAGGCTGCACAGGGGCAGTTTACTAACTCTAGCATTGTGTCCCCTTCGACCTACTCCCCTTCCAGTTTGCCATTCTCTTTCCAACTTGGGACTGTCACTGAATCGTGCAACCAGGAAACAGTTTAAGGCTGAAGGGGCTTGTTCTTTGGTTTTTGAGCATTTTGTAGGCTTAATTCTATCTGTCGCCCTTACTATATACAATATGGAAGATATCTGACTAGGGTGGAATATTGCAACTGTACTATTCTACCCAATGTGATTTGCATTGCACTTTATGAAGGGTAAACACACATTATCATTATTATCCTTTATTTATATAGCATGCAGCTATTCACAGGGAATGTTTATTCATGTCATTCAGCTCCCACCCCAGAGGAGCTTACCAGCTCATTTCCCTACTATAAACACGCACAGAAGGGTCATTTTTATCAGAAACCAATTAACCTCCCAGTATGTGGGGGTTATGGGAGAAAACCAGAACACCTGGATGAAACCCATTCAAAATATTATGGTGCCCTGATCAGTATGAAACAAAAGACCCACATACTACAAGGCATCAATGACAAACAATGTGCTGCTTTTATTGGGCTGCACAGTGTGTAGTCCGACAACAAAAATATGAAAGTTCATTTACTACCAGTGGAGCAGGGTGTAAAGTGCTACAAACAGGTGCTCAGCACTCTGCACCCTGCCCTGTTGTAAGTGTCCAAAAGGCCAGGGTCTTCCTAATTTGTTGTAGGAATATATATTGCAGCTGTGCATTAGTCTTTGTTCCCACCAAGCTCTCTATATTGCGGTATCTTAGGGTACCAGGGAGGGGACAGGGCGAAAGAGTGGAGTTACCTGCAAAATGAGTAGAGTTTGGGCAGATCAGGACAAGTTTGGGGTATCACTGGATGTATGTTGAGGGGCCCTGGTGGCTTCATCACTACTTACAACAACCATTCTGGGTCTGCTCTTTCTTTTGTGAGCTGTTTCCAGTCTATACCACTTGTAGTTCAAGCAATGGTAGCAAACAGAGGGGACATGGGGACATGACATACCCCTTAACCCCTGCACCTCCCTTTTGCAGGTGCTTACAATACCCCCTCTCTTCTCAGTGGCCCCTGAAGTTGTGGGGTAAGCTCCTCCAGTGGTTATCCCACTGGTAGGAAACAATAAAGGCAACTATTTAGATTTGACTAGCTCAAATATTCAGCTCTTCTGGCAGGGGTCCCCAACATTTTTTACCCATGAGCAACGTTCAATGGTAAAAAGAGTTGGGGAGCAATGCAAGCATGCAAAAAGTTCCTGGGGGGTACCAATTAAGGGCTGTGATTGGCTATTTGGTAACCCCTATGTGGACTGGCAGCCTACAGGGCGTTCTATTTGGCAGTACATATGGTTTTTATGCAACCAAAACTTGCCTCCAAGCCAGGAATTCAAAAATAAGCACCTGCTTTAACTCCACTGGGAGCAACATCCATGGGTTGGGGAGCAAGCAATCAGCCTTAGGGCAATGACTTATTGTGGGTGTTTAGGTCCAATGAAACAGCTGCCTTAAATACACCAGCTTCAAGGTAATCAAAGAGTGAAATTTAGAGCAAAAACTTCTCTGATACAACATTTTTTTCTATATCTGTATCCTTGTTACAAAAAGGGGCAACGGTTGGACCTTCAAAGGGAACTTGAAATTAAAAAGTCTGATAACCACTGCCTGTTCTTTACTATTTTTCATGGTGCTAAAAGGCTTTGTGTGCTGTAGATGTTACTGCCCCTGTAGCTGAACTCTGGAGCACCGGCCACAAGTTTGTCAGCACTGTATTGTTGCCAGGGATGTTGTGAGCCTGCCACCCCTTCCCATGGTGCTAAATATATATGCCCCAAGCTCCCTACTGGCACTCAGCTGTGACCAATAGACAAATAATGATACTGAGACAAAGCTCCTGATTTATGCAGTCGAGTATCCCAGGTCACATCATTAGGGCAGCAGTCACATTATAACATATCATTAGATCACATAGTCATACACACTGCGGGGGGCTGCATCACTCTGATATTAAAATGAGTGTGAATTTGAATAAATCAGTCCTGCTCTTTAGATTTAAAATACAAATATCTGTCATTACAAACAGAGAAAAAAAAACCCTTGCTGCGTTAGTGGAGCCAACTGTGAACAGCTGAAAATAAGTCACGGATATCTGAGCCGCTCGAGCTCTTGCAAGAGCTTCCAGGGACATCCCCTGCCCAGAGCTGTCAGTGAGCACGGGGCTTGGGGCTAAACCTTGTAAATGGGGCACAGACATCAGAACCACATGTAAAATAACAGCAGCAGCATGAAAACTTTTAGAGTAGGGGTACAAAGAATATTTGCCTTCAGTATCTTCCTGTGCAACACTGCCATAAGATAAATCGGGGTCCCCAACCATTTTTTACCCATGAGCCACATTCAAATGTAAAAATAGTTGGGGAGCAACACAATCGTGCAAAAAGATCCATGGCCTGTGATTGACTATTGGTACCCCCTATGTGGACTGGCAGCCTACAGGAGGCTCTGTTTGGCAGTACACTTGGGGGCCGATTCATGAAGCTCGAGTGAAGGATTCGAATTAAAAAAACTTCGAATTTCGAAGTATTTTTTGGGTACTTCGACCATCGAATTGGTTAAATTCGATCGAATTCGATCGAATTCGAACGATTCGAAGTAAAAATCGTTCGACTATTCGACCATTCGATAATCGAAGTACTGTCTCTTTAAAAAATACTTCGACCACCTACTTCGGTAGATAAAACCTACCGAAGTCAATGTTAGCCTATGGGGAAGGTCCCCATAGGCTTGCCTGTGATTTTTTGATCGAAGGATTTTCCTTCGATCGTTGGATTAAAATCCTTCGAATCGTTCGATTCGAAGGATTTAATCGTTCGAACGAAAAATCCTTCGATCGATCGATCGCAGGATTTGCGCAAAATCGTTCGACTTCGATATTCGAAGTCGAACGATTTTAGTTCCCAGTCGAATATCGAGGGTTAATTAACCCTCGATATTCGACTCGTGATGAATCGGTCCCTTGGTTTTTATGCAACCAAAACTTGCCTTCAAGCCAAAGAATTCAAAAATAAGCACCTGCTTTGAGGCCACAGGGAGCAACAGCCAAAGGGTTGGTAAGCAACATAATGCTCACAAGCCATTGTTTGGGGACCACTGAGATAAATCCTCCACCCATGGGCAGCCATACTTAGAAAAACTGCCCTTTGCCGTACTTTAACCTTGATGCTACTCCCCAGTATTCCATAGAAGGCAAAGAATTTTCGGCACACAAGGTTATTGCAATGGGGACTAGCCCCTTGACTTTATTATGCCAAGAACAAACAATGTTTCGTTGGCTTGCCAGCCATACTTGTCTACTGGGTTACACCAGAGCCAGGCCATGAGGGACTGGTGTCCAAGGCAAGTATGCCTGCTCATTATCCCCTGAACCCCCACAGATTGCCACCACCCCCAATGCTGCCACCAAAGCTTTGCTAAAACCAACTCCACCCCCCCATTGGCTGTAGCTCCCATTCTCACTGGCCTTCCCAAGGTTCAGAACTGCACCACCTGTTCCCCCAGACATGTGCCTACCCCTAGTTCTGGCCCTGCGTCTGTATGTGTAACACCCACAAGGTCCACATTAGACAAAACAGTGGAGGCATGTGCCCAGGTCCCCTGTACTCCTACTCCCTTTGCACCTACATGCCTTACGTGCCTAAATTTAATTCCAACCCTGGTGGGTACATCATTTTTTCATAGTACACAAGTTTTATGTTACATAAATGACATCACCAAGTTCTGTTTATAAGGGCATATTGTACAGGATATTCACAGCTCCAGTGTTTTATATTGCTGTATATATTTAGATACACACAAATATTATATATCAGTAACATTGGGAAGGAATAGTGAAAAAAGGAGCAAATTAAAAAAAAAACAAAAACATGCCTGCTCAAATAAACACCGTTAAATGGGTTGTTCACCTTTATATCAACTTTTAGGGGCCGATTCACTAAATTCGAGTGAAGGATTCGAAGTAAAAAAACTTCGAATTTTTGTGCTCCTCGACTATCGAATTGGCGTAAATTCGCCTGAGTAGAACGATTCGAATAGATCGAGCGCAAAAACGCTGCGACTATTCGCCATTCGATAGTCGAAGTACTGGATCGAGCGCAAAAACGCTGCGACTATTCGCCCATTCGATAGTCGAAGTACTGTCTCTTTTAAAAATACTTCGACTGCCTACTTCGCCACCTAAAACCTACCGAATTGCTTTAAAAGCCTATGGGAAAGTCCCATAGGCTTGTTTTCCAAGTTTTTGATCGAATAAAAAGGCATTCGATCGAATGAAAATCCTTCGAGCGAATATTCGATCGAGCGCCTATTCGCCAATTCGACTATTCGCCAGCGCGTAAATTCGCCCGAATTGTCTATTCGACTCTATTCCCCAGTCGAATTTCGAGGGATTTAACCCCTCGAAATTCGACCCTTGATGAATTTGCCCCTTAGTATGATGTAGAGAGTGATATTCTGAGACAATTCGCAATTGTTTTTAATTTTATTATTTGTGGCTTTTGAGTTATTTAGCTTTTTATTCAGCAGCTCTCCAGTTTGCAATTTCCACAATCTGGTTGTTATGGCTAAAATTAACCTTGCAACCATGCATTGATTTGAATAAGAGACTGGAACATGAATAGAAGAGCAGAAATTTGTTTTTAGATGGGGTCAACAACTCCCTTTTGTAAGCTGGAAAGAGTCAGAAGAAGGCAAATACTTAAAAAAAGTTAAAGTTAACTTAAAGGTGAACCACCCCCTGGGGACAGTTAATATAACTCATTTATTACATGTATCTTAATGATGTATATTGGTTTTGCTTCAGTAACCCTGTCATGGACTGCATATGTAGAAAGACTGTAATTAAAAGACAAAGGTACTGTATTTTGACTACCCACATATTTTTCTTTTATGTATTTTATTTTAATTTTATGTTATTGTTTTTCATGTTAAAAGCAATAAAAATATTAAAAAAGGGTGAACCACCCCTTAATGCCATATGAAAACATTGGCTTTGCTAATCTATATATCACCATAATTGTGACTGTTATAGAATCTAAGAAAGGAATAGGCCGCCCAAAGCCCTCCAGCTTATTGATACGCTACAACTCCCAGCAGCTCATCAATGGTCCATTGCAGGGAGATGAAGTTCAAAAACATCGAAACATGGTTCATGCAATTATATTAGAGATCAACTGCATTACAGAGGGCTAGAATATGTGCACAATATGGGTTCTGAGATGAAGCAGGCCACAAAAGGACATCCTTGCCCAGGAAGAAAAAAAGCAGGTTTCACCACCAACGTAGTAAGGGGTTCATTATTAATAGAGCAGTTGATTTATGGAACTTCCTAATATTTATTAGGTTGCTTGGAAGCCTTTCTAGAAAGGGTGTGGGGTTGTTCAAAGGCCGAATGTGACTAATGTCTGTTTTTTCAACTGCAACAATATATATATATACATATATATCTGTCTGTCCTATCAGTGTTTTAATGTGTCTGTTTGCCGAAATGCCTCCGTACAATAACACTACAATTTGAGAGATTTATTCCACTGGCGTATTTATCATGTTAAAGTGCATGTTCTGTAAGTGAGTCATTGCTGGAGTTACGTGACTTGATAAATGTAGTACGAATAGCATGGGAAACGCTAATATATTAGGCACATGGGTCCAATTGCATACTTTACCCCCTCCCCAATCAAATGCCCCTCTGCAGTTCTTTTATGGTGTTTAAAAATAGTGACGTGAGGAGGTTGACTTCTGCAGATGTGTTTGCTGAATAAAAAGAAAATAATAATAATTCCAAGCAACTTTGTTTCAAGAGTCACTTATATGGCAGTGTCACACACTGTAACCTAGAGCACTTAATACCCCTCCGAATTGTGTCTGTAAGTTACCCTCCCATTTAGACTGTAAGCTCTATGGGGCAGGGTCCTCGATCCTTTTGTCTCCTTGACACTGAGCACTTAATCTGAATTGTAATTATATTTTATGTTTATGTGAATTGTAATTCTAATAATTCACTTATTATTGCTTATTATTGCAGTAACCCCTTGTTTGCTTTGCTGAATAATGCTTTATACAAATAAAGCGCTATACAAATAAAAATATACCTATATACATACAAGAGTCAGAACCAGACAACAGAAAGAGATAAACAAATACTGCTTCCAGTAGCAATTACATTTACACATACCTTTAAAACCAGTGACATGGTTTAATTCATGTATATTGATTAAAATTTGAATTTCTGTCTGTATGCATTATCTTTGGGTCAAGTTTCCCTTACATCAATAAACAATCCCTATCTGGTATCCTGATTCATTTATTAAAATGCTAATTGCAGTAGCATTAAATTGTATTGAAATTCAGCCACAGCTCTGGACTAAACGGGTTGGTCACTTGTAAATAAAGTTTTAGTATAATGTTATGAGACAATTTGCAACTGGTTGTCATTTTTTTGTTTCCATTATCTGTAGTTTTTGAGTTATTTAGCTTTTTATTCATCAGCTCTCCAGTTTGCAATTTCAGCCATCTGGTTGCTAGGGTCCAAATTCCCCTAGCAGCTAAGCACTGATTTGAATATGAGACTGGAATATGAATAGGAGAGACCTGAATAGAAAGAAGAGTAATAAAAAAAGCAGATTTTGGTCCCGTAAATGAAAAATGCCATTTTTGGGGACCCGTTTCTTAGAAATCCTTCCAGTAATCTCATTTGAATATGTCTTGCTTTTGGCGTCATTGCGGTTGTTTTGAATCAGCTGCGGGTTGCGCAGCAGCGGGTATTGGTAGCGTGGGGTTTGCGGGAAATTAGATGGCTGGTACTTTCCTGGACACGTCACTTGCTGTAAAAATGAGTGCTGTGGCACAAAGGCGTAGAAGCGTATCCGGTGGTACAGATAGTCATGAAACCATAAAATGTGGGAAAATTCTAAGTGCAATTTGACATATTTGCAGTATCTTCCGAGGCCTCTTAATATTTTTTTTTCTTTTTTATTGGAACGATTTATAAATGGGTTTGTTACAAATGGAAGATCCAATTTCACCAAAGCTGTAGTAGAAACATAGGTGGAGTATACCAGCATGGGTGGGACACAATAATTTAATAATCTAATCCCCCCCCCCTGTAATATAGACATTTTAAATGTAAATAAATGTTAAAATGTAATGTGAAATTCTAAATTATGGAGGAGAAGTGCCTAATATTTTTAACATATTTTCTGTTAAATTCTGCTTATTTTTGTACACCCCTTTTGATGGGTATGAATAAAATCTTGAAAACAGGCAAATAAAAATTCTAATTCCTTGCTGTCCATTTGCCAGATTTTAAAATAATTTGTGGCTGGTGTATCATATATTGCTTGTACAAAAAACAAGAGTACAGGTATGGTATCTACTATCTGAAATGCATGGGTATTTATGTAATTCGGATCACCATACCATTAAAAAAGATGAGAAATTAAACAAACCCAAAATTATTTTTTGTTTTGCCACCAATATGGATTCCTGCAGCTTAGTTATAGAGTGATCAGACATTTTGGACTTGCTTTATGGACACAAGAAAATGTAAATACTTTGGTGAAGTTTTAAACACCGTGGGACATTCCCAGGGACATAAATTTCCTGTGGCTGAGAGTCAGAAATGAGTAATTACCCTTGGAATTTAGGTCTCTTGGCAATTGTTCTCTGTGCCACATTCAAGGCAATGGTGAAACATTTCTAATATATTTAGACAAGGTTCAGTCTGGAGAAAATAAACTCGCTTCAGGTTCATTTTCATTAATTTTTGTTTTTGCCTATGGTACGATCTAAAATTGAATCTGGATATGTGTCTCCATTAGTAGGAAGAGAATAATGAAGAATTAGGGAGGCTTAGCCAGAGACTAGCTGCTATATATTCATATTTAATTATTCTAAATTTTTATTAGCCTCCAAGGAAAAATTTAACCCTCCTTCCCTGTTGCTGGTGATAAGTGATTAATGGGACTTAATGGTGCTACTAAATAGACATAGATGGGCAAATGCAAAGAGGTAGTTCCTAAATATATTGATATGTTGGGATATATATATATATAAATTCCAAGGGGTGTCAGCACTCACGACAAAACAAATAAATGTGCCTGGGTGCGCGATCAGTAAATAAATTATACAAAACAAAAAAAAAAGGATCAGCACTCACAGGTCTTATAAAAATAATAAAATAATTTATTAAAGATTTATTTATTTAGTCCATAGTTCTTTAATAAATAATTTTTTTTTTTTTTTAAGACCTGAGTGCTGATCCTTTTTTGTTTTGTGTGTATATATATATATATATATATATATATATATATATATATATATATATATATATATATATACACACATATATATATATACACATATATATCGGTGCAAGAGAAATATCTTGAATTAGACTAGAGTAACACAGCCACCATCCCTACACAACAATGAAAATATGCGATAAAAAAAAAAGAATGCGTGAGTCTGCATTTTAATATCTATTACGGAGATGCTTTGAAATGCTGTTTCCTATCATAATCACAACCTTCCCCCCCAACTCATCTTATCACCCTCTCTTGGCTTTGTAGTAGATTATTACCCATTGGCCTCATAACAGTCCGTGTCAAGTGTGAGTCAAGTGTGTCTATTTGTTGATAGGTCAGAAAGCCAACAAACAAAGCAAGGACTATCTCTTGGAAGTAAATGATGTGCTTGACCAGCATATTTAGGGGAACTGTTCCACAACAGAACATTTACTGCGTTGTTAATTGCAGAAATTTATCTTCTCTACTAAATCTGTACTTTATAGCTAGTACACAACGAACACTTTAGAATGTTGGATTGTGTGGTTTTTGGAATGTTCTCTCTCTCACAAGCAATAATAAAAATGCTTATAGAACCAACTGGACCCTTCTATTGCACCTACAAACACAGCTCAAAACTAAACGTCTAGCAACAAAAAGTACATGGGTGGTGTAAAGGGTCATCTTCTGGGGATAAGAATGTGTTCATATGGGTAAACATATATAGAAGGAAACTAGGCATAATTCCATCTGGGTACTGTAGTTGGGACATGGAGGGGAACACCATATTTTGAGTCCAGGGAAGCACATCATGCAAAAACAGACTTGAAACCAGGTTTCCTTTATTAGGACACTATAGCTTTCCTTATCTGGAGGAGAAGGACCATAGGTTTGACCGTCCTAGCACATTATATCAGTAAAGCTCCAATTCTTGAACCTGGTACTTCTTAATATTATTCAGTTCCATAATCTGTTGAGTAATAACATCACATTCCCCCATTGCTAACATCTCACTCAACAAACAAGGTCTTGTTTTAGATTTTTAAGGGTTACCTAGTGTATTTAGATTAGAGAGCTCTTGGGAGCAGGGCCCCATAATCCTACTTTTTCATTCCGTAATTAACTCTAAGACCACAGTTTGCTCAGAAATTATTGTAAAGTGCTGCACAACTATTGGGCACTGTATAAATAAATGACGACGATGATGCAAATTGTCCAAAACCTCTCTTGACGCGTGATGTGGTTAAGAAGAAGGAAACATCGTATCCCACCAGAATATATAAATCAGGGGAACAAAATGATTCACCTCCCTACAGATTAACTTAAACGTGTTCACACAGAGAAAAGAGTCATCTGTCTCTGCAATAAACTCAATCTGCATAAACATAAAAGACGTGCCTCCCATCAGATTCTAGGAATCGGTTGGTGGCACACAAAAAAAAGAGGACTAAGCTCAGAGTAGATTAAATGGAATCTGTGGAATAATGAATACTTGAGACCCCAATTGATCAGTCGAATGAAAATTAGGGATTCATTTCCATACAGCCTGCCTTCTGAATATAGCATCCCTATTTTATGAGATTAAGCTCCATTATTAGTCCCCATTCACCCTTCACCAGTTGCTTTGATTTTTTGTATAATTTATCTCCTGACAGATGTGTTTGTGAAGGGTTGCCATGGACGTAGAAATGGCATGTAAACTGGGAGACTTGGAAAAACCAATTAACTTGAAACTACTTTATCATAGTGAGGGGGGTAATTGGCATTCTAAGAAGGGCTGTCACTCAGTCCAAATAAATATAAATATATATATATTTTTTTTTTTCTAAACACTAAAATAATTGTCATATAGAAATGTAAGTTATAACTATAAAATAAAAATAAAAAAGCCAGCGACTAAGAGATATAGAGGAGAAGAAAATATACAAAAGAGTAAAAAAATTCATATAAATATGAATATGGAAAATGCTATTATTTCTTTTTTTCCCCCATAAAGAAAGACATCACTTAACACTTACTTACTTCTCTTTTCCTGATGACGGTCGGATGACTTCAGCACCGCTCTCCACACAGTCCCCTTCTTATAGCACGAGGAAACGCAGTGACATCGCCACCACTGGCTCTGCCTCTGACCTCACGGAATTGGACATTTAAGCGTTGGGTGTCAAAACCAACATCTTTTGAGAATTTTTTTTTTTTTTGGTAGGTATTTTTGAGAAAACTGTTGTTCACTTGGAGGAAAGGTTATATGAAATATGAAACCGCAGGGGAAGAGAAATATCACATAAAAAAAGATACAAAGTTCAGAAGAGGATATCTATATTCATCTTATCTTTAAATAATCTCTCTCACTTGTGTCATTTGCGAAATTTGAAAAATATTTTTATTCACATTTTATATTTTTGCATTTTGACTTAAATGTATAGTAACTTTATCACATCACAAGTTTTCATTATAGTATAAAAGAACATACACAATAGTTGATCCAAAGTCTTCTTTCTTTTTGCCTTCTGATCAATATGTTTATTTTATGTATAATGGAATTTTTGGGGTATATATATATATATATATATATATATATATATATATATATATATATATATATATATATATATATATATATATATATATATACCGTACTCTATGATACAAATACTAAGCTAAGACATTAAATAGAACAATTGTTACAAGGAGCAACTATTAAGAAACAGATCCAAATGGTTTCTTGATCCAATTAAAATGTTTTCTGGCTTCACAACGTTGTTTTGCCTCTCTTGTCAAAGAAGGACTTAAGTGAACTAATGTCTGTGGCACAATTCCCAAATAAAGTGGACGGGACAGGCAAATGATAAACCAAGATTAAGCCTCATACTATAAATAACGCTGTGCTTTCCATTGTACCCAAACTCAAGGGGGAGGATACCCTCTATATATATTGTTCATTTAGCGGACCCCATTTTTCAGTCTGAAAGACAAGTAACACATTATTGAACATTATTAATATTACGTTTTTCACCAGAACATATTTGAAGCCATAAAATGATCCGGCAGGCTTTAAATCAGCAAAGATAATAACTATATATTTTACTAATTAATGGCTTATTTTTTTCTACAAAAAAAGTATTTCCTGCATTGTAATTTGGTTACACTTTAAAATGCAGATTGTAAGACTTAAAGACTGACTGGGATGGAAAGGGTCAAACAAAGCGAGCTTCTGAGACAACAGACTGTGTGATCAGATAACTGGAACTTGTGACTGACTGTGGAATAATACATTTGTGATGACTATCGCCACTTTCTTCAGGCCTGTTCAGATGTTCCAATCATCCACCCACAACAGAAGTGAGGACATTACAAATTGACAAGAAGATTCCACCAGCTCTCTCCCCTTTCTTCCCATAGGAATGTAAGGAACCTTGCTCACCTGTGAAGTCAGGTTGCAGTTGCCTCCTTGTTTCCCACTTCTGCCATGTACCTTGGCTTAGTGGCATTGAAGACAACGCTTCCATATTATCAGCAGTAGAGGTGAACACATTGCTCTTCTCATACATCTGGGCTCCAGTAGCCCTTTTAGGTTCAGACTCTGTCTTTTATCTCAAGAGAGCCCTTTCATCTTGAAGCCAAGAGCTGACGTCATGTCAACCCATTCTGCCCGATCAAGGGACACAGACTGCTGCACCCAGACCTAAAATGTTATAGCAGACTGGACCAAGATCTAGAAGTCACTTTCATACTTAGTACAGCAGAACTACAAAGTCAGTCGATACCCATGTAATGATATTCTTACTCTAGAACAAAGTAAAATATACTACTTAAACACATCCCTTGTGCTGCAAGTCATCGTACATTCAAAACTACTGATAAAAAGAAAAAAAAAATCCCATTACTCAAATGGCTTGATGCACAGTATCATGGCAATATATTATTTTTGGAGATCACCAAATATAACCATTCTAATTCTACAACAGCCATTAGCACAGCAGATAGTAGGGCAGCCAATTGGCTGACTCTGAACTGTTCAATACACCCGCTAAGCCATTAAGCTACTAACTCTGTATGATTGGACTGAAGCAATATTTTTGGCCAAGGAATGGACTAACCCATTTGTTTATTCCCCTTAAATCTCTACCAGCTTTGCTCATTGCACTGGTGGAAATAGTAATCCACTTTCACCCATAGTAATAATTTAAGACCTGAAATGTGTAGTTCTTTGAAGGTCCAGATCACCACTAGGCCACCAATTGTAAGTCATGCTCCACCACAGACAATATTTGGATAGGTCAACAGAAGCACCAATTTTAGACAGCTTCAAAGAGTCGAGAGATATTCTATGTATTTGTAATAGTTTTAATTGTGCCCCTGAATTCAAAAGCAGCTTTGCTTGAAATATATTCTTGGATAATCTTACAGCAAAGATTCCCAAACAAAGATCTTGTTATGAGCTAAGGGAACCTGGGCAAATAGGAGACCTCAAAAGGGAACCAAGAACACAATTGCTGCCTTGAAAGGACTCAGCAAAGGCTATTCAATGTATTAAAGGAAGTTGAACTATTAAAATATGGTTATACAGTGGTTATACATGAATATACAGAATGGAGTAGAGTGTAGAAGGAACGGAGTGTAAAAAGATATCTTCTTCTTACACTGATGTAACTGGAACCTAAGCCTTCCAAATGGAAGATGATTGGTTCTATGTATATTTTATTTTGATAATTTAGACTGTATTTTCAGGTTATGCTGTAGTCAGGAGATGCTCCAAGTGGTGACAAAGAATGCCAGGTAATCTTCAGTTATCTTATCACCTATTAGACATGGTGACACAGTGATACACAGGGGCACTCAATAGAACATCACCTTTAAATTGGACTCATTATTGCCCTTTTCTGTTACTTCTGTGCTCCATACACAGATAATTATGAGAATAGTAAAAAGCTGTATATAACAAAACACTGCAGGGTGAGTGTTGTTCCTACTGGCCATAACCATAGGAATGTCTGTGGTTGTAACCTATGAGAGTAGACTTCAAAGTTAGCATACCAATATGCCAATAAAGCTTATAGCATTCCATGTTGCTCCTAAAGTACCTTCCCCTGAGGAACTTTCCTCTATAATAAATGATTTTTTCCAATTTCCTTCACGCTGCTCTTACCCTTCCTGGATTACATTTAACGTAACTATTTTCCAGTTAGACCTAAGGAAAAATATTTATTCCTCATCTTGATGGAGCATTTCATATTATTTCTGGCTGAATTATCCTGAAATGTTCCTTATCAGATAAAACATTTAAGAACAGTTTTCTAGACAGGCTTTGTCCAAAATGTTTCCTATAAAATGAGCCAGCTGTCTGTTACCCTGCAAGCCCACAGGCCAAATACCTATAAAATTATTTAAGGTTTAGGAAAATGTTAGATGAAACTCTGAAGCCTTAATTTTTGTATCTCATTTATGTGTTGTCTTATGGATAAAATGTTAATAGTAAGAGATGGATTCATATTTGTTTTTCTTTTTGCTTCTTTGACCAAACTTCTTAATTTTAGTGAGTTAGAGAACCAGGGCAGCCATCCAGGAGGAACTGGTGCAAATCCTCTCAGGGTCCTGTAGCATTAAAGTGGCAGGACTTGTGGTGGGCATTGGTGGCCCTGGTAACAATGACTACAGTATCAAATGCTACATGTTGATTGGTTGCTATAGCTCACTAAACCAAAATTAAAATTTGCATGTTTTTTCATTTCAGTAAAGTCTAAAAGGGACAAAAGGAGGAACCTAAATGTTCTTAACCATGATGCATTAAGCAAGGGTTCAAATCTCTTATTTAAGAAGAGCAGGTCTTCTACTAAATCGAAAGCTGATTTGCACATTTCTGCCTTTCTCTCTGTGTACATATGTTAAATTCAGTGGTGAGAGGGGTCCTGTGAACTCCCCTAAAAATCAATACGTTTTTCTGCAGGCATTTCTAAATCCAGCCCAAGACAATTATTTTCACATTGAATAGATTCAGTTGTACTGTCAATGACCCCAGTTACGTGGTCACTGTTTGTATTTTTACTTGGCACCATCTTTGGAAAGATTTGTGTTGCGCTGCAGGAATGATGAAAACCATGAGTGTTCTGGATAAGATACGGCCCTTGGCACCCTTATTATTCTATGATAACACAGCTTTTTTTAAGACATAATTGCATTTTCTAAATTTTCATGTAGTTTCATTCAAGCCAGTACTTACCAAGAAACACTTAGAAATTAAAATGCCCTAAATGTGTTTGCGTTCACTTGTTCTATACAGATACCAGTAGTTTTAGGGCTTTTGTAGTCAGATTATGAATATTCATGATTTAAGGCTCCACTGAATTCACCAAAAGTGAATTCATTTGTTAACTAAAAGATGGCTGTACACAACAAACACCAGAATAAGTTATATGTCAAAAATACTGTAGGTGCAGACCAGTTCCCAGCTTCAGCTTTACATGCCATGCACTTAACTGTGATCTAGGCCTCATACTCCATGTAAGTTCTTCTCTATGTGGGTCCAACAACACAAACTCTAACCAAATGTTATAAAGAAGTTAGATAATGGTGCACTGATAAATTTGTTTTATTCCGGGTAAGAAGAAAGGCAAGGTATGCCAGTCAAGTCTAGGATACCGCAATACCTGTAGTTATAAGAAACGTGGAGCAGAGTTAAGCTGGCCATAGATGTAAAGATTTTTAAAAGATCCAATCGTTATCGTGAGACCACGATTATCTTGAAATGATCGTTTAAAAGGACGATGTGTCCATCAACTTAAAAGACCATTTCAGGAGATATTGCCAGCAAAACTGAAGAGTAGCTGCCTGCTTGGTCCTGTAAACATAGATAGATTGCACTGGGACCGATAAAGATTTTTAAACCTGGCCGATCAATTTTCTGACAGATGTTGGCCGAAAAATCGTAAGATGTACGATCGTTCGAATCCCACTAACCACACGCTATCTTCTCTGAAATCGGTCGTTCACCAAAGAAGAATCGTTGCGTCTATAGGGACCTTAAGACTGACATCACAGTACCCAACAACAGCCAGATTAAATTCAGTGAGAAAAGGTTATCTCGTGGTTTATCATGTGAAAACTCATGGATGAGATTCCATTTGAGGAGAAAAAAAAATTCAGTTTTTTTCCGTAGACTTCAACAGAGTTTTCACGTGATAAACCGTGAGATAAATTTTTCTGAATTAAACTGCATCTCAAATTAATCTCATCCATGAGTTTTCATGTGATAAACCTTTTTCTCACTGAATTGAATCTTGCCCAATGCATCATAATAGGTGACTTAAACAGGTCAATAGGGTCAAGGTGGACTGAACCCCAAGACCAAACTCCTCCCATTTTATCTACCCTCCATAGGAACGCCCTGATTATATATCTAAAATAAAGATAACAGTTGAAATATATAAAATAAGTCAATTTGCTATTGTAAATGTAGGGGTGATTCTTTTCTATACTATAGATAAAGGTTTATTTCAGAAAAACGTATCTCACAGTTTATCATGTGAAAACTCTTTTTGAAGTCTGTGTGAAAAACCTGGAACTGAATTAGGAGAAAAGTTTTTTCTCCTCCAGTCTAATCTTGTCCATGAGTTTTCACGTGATAAACCATGAGATAACTTTTTCTCACTGAATTGAATCTGGCCCAATGTATCATATCGAGGGATTAAAAGAGGACAATAAGGTCAGGATAGACTGAACCCCTAGCCCAAACTCCTCATATTATATCACTCTCCATTGGAACACCTTGATTATATATCTCAGTAAAATGAAGAGAAGAGTTGAAATACCGGTCCCGAGGATGAAAATTTGAGCAAATAAAAGCGAGGGGACGGGGGTGACGAACGACAGCGGGCCTAGGGGCACCCGCTATATAAATCCGGCCCTGAAGACAGAAGTGCAAGTTTATTAACATGGCAACTCTCCATGGCCAATGCAACAATTGGTTTGACAATCTCAAAACCATTCCTTTACAGGTAGTTGTCTATGTAGTAAATGGTTTCCATACTCTGCTATGGCTCTAGTTTTACTACAGAAGCTACAGTTTGTTACTTACGAAAACTGTATGCAATGACACTATGCAACTATGGCTCACATTAAATTTACAGCTGAAGAAGCACTTCAAGTCTTACATTTTTCGACCCATTAAAACAACCTGTTCATAATGTGATACTAAATAATTGAATTTGCTTTTTTAATTAAAGCCCCTTCCATCATATGAAATATTACAGAATTCCTCTTACCTGAAGTGTAATTGCAACTTCGCTGTTTATTGTCACACCACCCGCCCCATATTCTGCTTGGTCTAGCAGCAGTGTGCTTCTGCAGATGTCTTCTTCTCAACTCCCTGTCTTTTTTTTTCTCACCACCTGCCTATCACTTACAGTGTCTTGTGAAAAGACTTCCCTGGTTTAATTATGTTACCAGTACTAGCTCGTAATTTTATATTTGCCAGCCTTTGATTTATGCCCGCCATACCTGTACCCGCGTGCCCTGATTCTGTGGTACGCAGAGAATATGTGCATGTGTGGGCCTGAATTTGCAGGCACATACCAAGACATGGGCGTTCACAACTGGGAGCAGATCCAGGTAATAGCCTGTTTGGTTGTGCCAATATAGTTTCATCAACAAGGCCCGGACTGGCAATTTGTGGATTGTGGCAAATGCCGCTGTAAGATTCCATAGACAGTCGCTATTTATTGGGCTGGGGGCTGCCTGAAATGACAGGGTGTATTTTAAATCCCAGTCCAGTAGTAATGTGCAGGTTAGGAAAAACTCCCGCAGCAGACCATAACCCGCAAAATTTTCACCCACACCCAACCCTAACCCGCTAAATGTTCCCATTGAAGGACCCGTGTCCAATCAGTACCAGGGTCTTCTCACTATGTACACTACTTCTTTAAGCACCTTTGATCCCAAGACAGGGAATCTGTGGGAACAATGGAGGAGTGAACCCACACCCAACCCCAACCCACAATGGTTGGGCAAATTTCAACCCCAAGCCACCCAACTGGTCAACCTGCAGGTCACTGAGGGTTTCGGATCAACTGGCACTTCACTACAGTCAAGACCTGTGACATTCACTCAGCAGGCTAAAAGCTGTGGTTGAGGAAAGTATTTGGGCAGCACCATGCACCCTGTTACAAATACAAGAATCAGCCATGCTTAATATGCAATAGACTATTTTAGGAAAACCAAAATATGAAAAGAAAAAGTAGAAGCTCTTAAGTAAGGGTATGAAATCATCTTGGAAGAGTAGGCCGTAACTCTAATATAACTATGTTGACTAAGAAAGAGTAAAATCTGACCTTTAGTAGCGGAAGGGGTTACACAGATACTCTGCTAGTTACCAATCAGTATATAATTATCTACAGGCTCTTGTAGGGATTGCTAGCAGGAAAAGGTTAAAATAGCAAGATATAATACCCTGTGGGCTCCTGGCAAGGTCACAGACACACATTTTCCTGAAAGATATTTTGCAGCATTGCTCCAGTGTGTAGGGCCTTGGCAGGGAAGGAGTTACATAGTGATGCTCTGCGGGGCTCAGGCAGGGAAAGGGTTGCGCAGTAGTACTCTGGAAGCGTGGGAGTTGGAGAGCAATGCACGATGCTCTGCAGGTCTGTGGTAGGAGGATGATGCATGATGCTCTGCAGGTCCCTGGCAGGGAAGATGATGCACAGAGTTCTCAGCACATCCCAATGTAACGGAGCATGCAGAAGCACCATATCCAGGGAATAAGCCATCAGTATAATTTTGAGCAGATTAATGGAGCATCTTGTATCCTGACAGCAAGTGAGGGTCTCTGTGGCTTGAATGATGTCAGAGCAGTGCAGGGGAGGGATGAAGCTGTATCACTGAGAATATCCGGAGCCGGTAAGTCATCAGGCTCTTGTATCCATGGCAACTAGAGGCGGATACCTCTTCCCATCCTCAGCCCTCCTTCTTTTCTATCCTTCACTCTCGGCTACCCCCCTCCCCACCATGTAGAAGATGGCTGGTCCCCTTTTGCTGGAGCGGCCTGGAAGGAAAATTCAGACGGGTTCACAATCCATACAACTCCCCACCGCTGCAGCCTCCTGCGGGGTCGCACCCGAGACCTGGCAGCTGGGCAGGTAAGACAGGCATAAGCTCTTGTCTTGTGGGCTTCACACCTGGAGGGGTTGGGAAGGAACCGGCTGTTCCCGTTCCTATGTCTCTCCATCTCATCAACCAATCTATCCATCCAAACACCTATTACATCTCTACATACTATAGAGCCTCTATACCTCCATAGACCCCCTCTAATCTCATCTTCACTACTGAATGGCACTCTGTGCCTCTGCAAAGCATCCCTGCATCTCACTCCCTTGTTGCATCCACTCTCATTTATTATTGTGCGTCTTTATCTCCCCTTTATTCTATTTCCCATCTTTTCTTCCTTACATGGAAGAAACACATCCCTGTAAAATGAGTGGGGGAGGGTGGAGACATCATTCTATTCTCTTCCTGAATAGTGTGTCTGGGGGTCTCGGCACTGCATTTGCCTTTACCCTTTACGTATCAAAAGGGCCTGCAATTTATGGCCAGCGTTATTAGCTCCTTAAGGTTAATACAGGGTGAAGAGATATAGCAGCCCCTCCCCCAATGTTAACACCCACCTCCCCAATATATCAGGCAGCCAGTGCTTCCCTTAGCTGTGATTGCTATTAATGATATGTTGTAGCCGTAGGCCACATATGTTACTGCAGGAACACAGCATTCGTTAATAGGGAAGGGACTGCCATTTATGTCGTGACTCATGGAATTGCTGTGAGCTTCATATATTTCCCACCTTCATTTAAAGGTTTTATTAAGACAAAACAGACACCCTGGCATGAAGTGGGTCATGGCGGGTCCAGTGGGCATTTGGAATTTATGTTCCAGGGTATGCACTGTACCGAAAGCAGGGATGGGCAGCGCTGGGCATGCTGCAGGGGGAACCAATCCAGTGGCAGGGATATAATGCAGCGGCCTAGTTACTGTCAGAAATAATGAGTAATGGCACAGAGCAGGGGAGATAGAAATATAAGGAAGGAGGGATAGTCAGGGTAGAGGAGGGGATCAAAGGCAGCACGGGAATATCCCTTTTCTCTCTGACGTCCTTTCACCCTCCAGCAGCCTGGGATGATAATATCTGTAATATCTGCTAATTACACATTCACCAGACTCTCTCCTTGGGGCCTGGCATTGGCACTGCACAGTATAAACGGTATAACCCAGGGTCCCTCTATTTACAATTCAGTATAACAGTCTGTGGGGTTGTCACGGTATAATGTGTGATTGTTATGCGAGAAACTGTTGTTTTCTAAGAGCAGTGCTGGTGCAAAAAGTATTTATTTGTAATGGTGCTCTATTCTATATAGGCACCCAAGAACCCATGTCATGGGGGGCAGCATCTTTATAGAAATATAAGAAGTCTCATTTTTTTCTCTAGCCATAAGCGCAATTCTTGACACTTAGTGGAAATCAAGTGGTGGATATTTTGGGGGGGGGATAAACGGGGAAGGGGTGAAGGGGCATGCCTAGGGCACCTCCAGGTTTAAGTGAGTTATGGTCAGGTCTGGATTTAGGCCTAGGGTGGAACAACAATTCAGCCTCCATTAGGGCTGCCACCTGGCCATGCCGTAAATAATTGTTCTGACTCTGGCTTCCTTCGATCCACCCCAGTCTCCCATCCCTGCTCCCCCTTCATCCCACCAATCACCTCTTTAACCCTGCTTTTTCACCAATAATATGTCTGCTTTGACCACCTACTGTATGTCACAGCATCGCCCCTTTACATTGCATTGTACTTTATACCTGCCCTTGACCAGGCGTGAAGTCCAGGGATCCCCTTCTGTACTGCATCAGTATGCCAACAAAACTGTGTTCAGTTCTCTCTGTAAACTCTATCATGGTGCACCCAGCAACCACTATAGACTAGATTAGGTATAGAACATCCAAGCAGAACAGCATCCCCACATTTCTAGAAAGTTATTAACCTAAATAATATATATAATATATATTTTTTATTTTATCTCCATTAATAAGATGGCATCCAGTACTACTCAGACAGACAAACATTTTGTGTACACCAACATTTGTTATGGGCATTTTTATGGATGCCAGAAGATGGTCCAGAGTTTAGCCTTGTAACCATACTCTCAAAATGTAGCTGGGTTAATGGACTTTTTAACATAAATTTTTTTGCTGGCTAAAGCTCTTAAATATTACATTGGGTACTACTCAGGCAGTCTGACATATTTTGTGCCTATCCCCAGCCAGTGGCTCGCAAGCAACATGTTTCTCACCAACCCCTTAGCTGTTGCTACCAGTGGGCTTAAAGCAGCTAGCCAAAATTCACCAGAAATCCAATCTGCAGGGACATCACCAATTTACATTGCACGTGTAGAGGACAATTTGCTAGTGAAAGAGTACATCGCTAAAGAAGTTTCGCTTAGGCGAACGATCATTACGCCACTTTCCCAGAGTTTCCTTCACCACCTTAGACCTGGTGAACTGATAAGATGAAGCTTCAGTACATCCTCTTCAATCTTATGTCAGTGATATCATATTCTGTATGCACTGTATGTTATAAAAATGGGAAAAAAAAACACATATTTTATATTTTAAAGTGTGATTGTATTTAAAAGTTGTAACTGTTAAAAATGTTAGTTTTCATTTTTAACCATTTGAGGGCATGCCACATTTGTTTTAGGGTGGGCTCATGTCTAGGACATCTAGAGGACCATTTTTGTCTTTATTTTGCTACCTTGGAGATCTGTAATAATAAGTGCCCACTTTAACATTTGCACCAACATCTCTAATAAAGACATATATACGACCTTTATGTGCCCGCCCTATTCAAATTGACCTAAGCGGAAGTGTACTAACAAAGATTGGATAGGCAGAAACTAACGTTAGCAAACATTGGCTATGAAATGCTCGCCCTGACGAATTTATGCTAGCGAAACTTTGTTGAGTTCGACTGCCGAGGCGCAACTTTGCATTTTAGTGAATTAGTGTAGTGGTAGCGAATTAGCACTTGACGAAGTGGCGCAAAGTGTGGCCAAGCCTTCGCTAGGTTTATTTGGATCAGGTTCCCAAACCAGCAGATCTTTGCCCAACTGGATCCCAAGGAACAGTCCAAATAGGGAAAATCTTGTTGATTAGTCAGAACAATGATCATCATGTAGGAAAAGAATAGTTCTTCATTAAGTATTGGTTCTATCAACCAAGTGGCAACCCCTTATGAGACCAAGTGGGCCCTCTACAAATACAGTGGCTGCAGACCACATGAACGGCCCTATGTACTCATGGGCCAACAAGATTTTTTTTTCCTCACCCCAATATCAGAACAAGCCCCGAAAAATATCAGCTGCACCAATAGGTGGCCAACTCGATAAGCAACAGTTGATATCTGCTTATGTATGGGCACCTTAAGAGTTTGTGAATGAAGATCAGGAGCCGGAAGCTGGAAGTCCTTGTCTTGGCGATTTGTGATACATGCGTCATTGATTGGTTACTAAGCAAGGGTTTTCTGAATTAAAGTCCAATGTAATAGGAGGTCAGTCTATTGCTGCCCCCGAGGAGCCCATACCCCAAGGAGCCCTCAGCTATGTCCAACCAGTGCAAAATGGCAAGCTTAGTATTCTTCAACTGCCATGCTAAATGATGACCTTCTAAACTCCCAATATCACAAGATTCCCAGTTACTGGTTAACAAAGTTTGGAGCTTACATTCAGAATTCATGAAGGGCTCTGAATCTGACACCCCACCAGAAATATGCAGGCCTGGCCAATCAAATGCTAAACTCTATGTTGCCTTCAGTCGACTTTCAAAGCGTTGACTGATATTAGACTATACAGTACCAGGGGGTGCTGTTACTCTCAGCTGGGGGAGACATGATGAATAGAATAACTCATTTTTTATGTAATTAAGGAAAACAATTGCCAAGCTCTGTAATGTTGCCTAAGGGCTCACCGCACACTGCAGGCTTCTGTGTGATAGGAATTGGATTCAGGTTAGTCTGAGTTAGCCAGTCTCCCCTGCCAGTACTCAATCATATACGTTCAGTCTATGGAATTGTACATGTGTACTATCCTGGTGCGGCTGCTGCAATAACAAAAACAAGTGCATATAGTAAGCAAGCAGGGGCAGTCACTCCATCCCAGTGCAGTGGCTATGTGCTAGTCAGGAAAAATTCAATACGCCCCCCAGTGGCGGAACTACCGAGGGAGCAGGGGGCGCAAGTTGACCAGGACCCGCACCCCCTCAGGGCCCTCCGGCAGATCGCGCACTGCTGTAGCCGTCGCACCTGACCCTAACTCACAAATGTTGCCATTGTAGGACCCACGCACAGCATCATTTCATTCTGTACACTACTTCTGTGCACATCTTTGGGTCCAATACACAGAATCTTTGTGAGCAAAGGAGGAGAGCACTTCCCCAGTATGACCTGCACCCTACCATAAGCCACAGTGGTTGACCAAATTTCAACCTAAACCCACCCAACCGGTGATCAGCCCACACATCACTTCAGTGCAGGTGGCATAATGCTCATCAGGCGTTTTCTTACCAAAGCACTTTTCCCTTTGAGGCCCATTAAGAGCTTAAGTGGGGTGACTAACCCCTGTCGAAAGGTGTTGATGCTTTGCTGCACTGCTGTGTGTTTCAGATACATCCATTGAGACCTTCTGGAAGCATTACAATAAGTAAACACAAGTTCTGTTGGGTCTAAGGAATTGTAGCTGGCACAGACAGCTTTCAGTTGGCTCAGGCTGAAGGCAGGTACTTTGCCCGACTTCCTAGAACAGACACAAGTTGCTTTTGAATGCAGTTCTGCTTTCAAGCCATTAAGATTTATAGAATTGGTGGGAGAACAGGTAGACCCTTTCCTAACGTACACCAGCAAGCCAAAAGGTACTGGAACTTACACATCTGGGTCTACGAGGCTACTGTTAGAAAAGAGGTTGCTTTATTTCAAAATACGAAGTTGTAAATGCCTAGAAGTATCGTTTGCAGTGTGGGTGTTAGAAAAACTCTGGAGAGGTTTATTTGGCAGGAGCCAAGAATTCTTACTACATCCAAATGAAGCCAACGATAAAAGTCAGAATATTTTACAGCAAAAGAGACACAGTGCATCACAATTTATCTCTCCCCTATAAGCCATTCTACTGAGCGCTGTATAGACAGGCAAGGAAGAATATAAAGTTGTCACCGGGCGCATCATTGTAACTCAGCACAATATTTAGTAAGGACATAAACACTCTTTCCCCTGGTCACTATGGCAGCCTTCACACTAAGGGTTATTCCCCATCTCACAAGCCGATAGGACAGGTTAACATAATTCCTCCCAACAAAAAACCTACCTTAACCCCTACTCCCTTCTCACTCTTATCTTTTTTCCTGTCCTCGCTGCAGATAGGATATGGATTTTTCTGTGGGGCTTTGAAGGTTCTAAAAAAAAATGTCTTTTATGGCTCACCAGGACCCATTATGGGATCCATTAACCTGGGGAGTTCTAATCCTCTCTCCCTGGAAGGGTTACTCTAAGTCTGCCTCACAGAGGAGCAAGCCAACCATTACCCCGTTATTAGGCAGCCTGGGGTTTGCTTTATTACAGCCATGTAAAACCATAGTTGGGGGAGAAATGCAGTGAAAAAGGGATCCCTGCGTGTTACACCAGGTTAAGGGCGGCACCAAGGGAATTGTAGAATAGGGAAAGAAGTTAGCTGCGCCATTTTCCTTCTGGGCGCATACACGGGAGGTGCGATTACTTCAGGCGCGTATTGATGACGTGGACGTGAAGGAATGTGATATCAGATGAATCAACAGAAGAATGTTCAGATGAAGAAGAAGAAGAAATTAAATCTTCATTTGATCTTGCATTAATGGAGCCGTTGATAAAGGCGGTTAGAGCACAATTAGAATATCTGGAATAAACCTCCAAAAGTTGATGCCGCAGTAGCTCAGTTATCAAGAAGAACAGCATTACTAGTGGAAGATGTTGTGGCGTTGCAAAAATAGAGACATCACTAAGAAAATCGTATGTGGCGTTAGGCACAACTTTTAAAGCCAGCATTGGCATTAACATCAATTTCAAGAGGTTTGCAATGTTGGATACAAAATATAGAAAAAGCGCTAAAGGAAGGGGTAAATAGAACATACATTGTGGATTCATTAGCTGAGGTAAAACTAGCAACGGATTTTATAGCAGAAGCATCAGTTGATTTGATGAAAGCATCGTCAAGGGCAATGGCTTCGTCGGTGGCAGCGCGTACAGCACTATGGCTGAGGTCATGGTCAGTGGATAAAGCATCAAAGATGAGTCTTTGTAATCTGCCATTTGAGGGAACAATGTTGTTTGGAGAGAAGTTAGAAGATATTATCAAAAAAGTTACTGGTGGTAAAAGTGTCTTTCTTCCACAAGAGAGAATTTCAGCAAGAGGGGAAGGAAGTCAAACGAAACAGTTTTTTCCGGACAGAAGATTTGCGAGAGAGCAGAGATTTAATAGAACAACAAGAAAGAACCCCACTTCGAATCAGTGGAGAGGAGGTCAAAGTTATCTGTTTAAACAGCAGAGAGGCAGAGGATCAAGAATTGGAGGTCAAAATAAAAAGATGTTTTGAAGATTCGGTAGTCAAGCCTTTTGTTATACCCTGAAGATGAGAACATTTTTTGAAGGTTTGGACAAAATTGATAAGAGATCAATGGGTATTGCAGACAATAAGAGAAGACTATTACCTAGAATTCTAGAAGACGCCAAAGAACAATTTGTTTACAGTATCGAAGATTCCGGTAAAAAAGGAAAAGAGAAAAATTATGGTAAATTATGTACAACAGCTGTTGATGGATGGAGCCATTATTCCAGTGCCTCAAGAATTCAAGGGGAAAGGTTTCTATTCAACGATGTTCCTATTAGAAAAGAAGACGGGGGATTATCGTTCAGTTTTGGATTTGAGGCCAATAAACTCTTACCTAAGGGTAAAGAAATTCAGAATGGAATCAATTCAGACTATTTCTCCCTGGGTATTCACAAAGGTCTTACAAGCTTTGATAGTGGAAATCAGAAAGAGAGGCATCCTGATATACCATTATTTGGACGATATCTTGCTGAAAGCGAAAGATCCAAAGGTTTTGGAAAATCATCGGGATATAGTAATAGAAGTCCTTCAGAGTCATGGATGGAAACTGAATATGGAGAAGAGTCAGCTTTGGCCTTCACAAGACCTAGTATAACTAGGAGCGAGGTTCTTAACAGAGCAAGCTTTGGTAACCAGAAAACAGAAAGGTCAAGGTAAAGATGGTAATGACGCAATTTCTTCAGATGAAGATTTGGTCAGCAAGGAAGATAACCAGTGTCCTAGGGCTATTGAACTCAACAATTCAATGGTCAAGTGGGCAAGATGGCATGTAAGACCACTACAACAAAAGTTTTATTCGACAATGGAGTCAGTCATGGGATCAGAATTTTGTGATTCCAATCAAGTGCAGGAAGAGATGAGATGGTGTTGTCGCAGGAGAATCTGGCCAGAGGGAGGTCTTTAGACGAGGTTCGATGGACAGTACTAACAATGGACTCAAGCCCGTGGGGCTGGGGAGCACACCTGAATCAAATTTATGTTCAGGGGAGATGGAAGACAGAGGAGAAGCACCTATCGTCCAATATTTTGGAAGTAAGAGCAGTGTGGATGGCAATGCAAAGTCTAAAAATAGACAATCTAGTGGCAGAAGTTTGCTGGAGGAGCTAAGCCCCATTATGAGATGGGCAGAGAGACATCTGCAGGATTTGTCAGCATTACATATCCCAGGAAAACACAATCAAGTAGCAGATTTTTTGAGTCGCACGACAGTCAACAAACACGAATGGGAGCTAAATCAGGAAATATTTCTAAAGATAGTAAAAAGATGGGGTCAACCAGTAATAGATCTAACGGCGACTCTGAAGAATCAGAAGGTGGAGCGGTTTTATGTGAGAACCCAGTGTTACCAGGCACTAGCGGCGGATGCTCTAGCACAGGATTGGAGTCAAGGACTCTTATACATCTTTCCCCCATACCCTTTGATTGCAAAAGTGCTCAGGAAAATAAAGAGGGAGAGAGCCAATGTAATAGCAATTCTCCCAGACTGGCCCAGGAGAATCTGGTATCCGTTGTTAATATTCATGTTAAAGGAACTGTAACGTCAAAAAATAAAAGTGTTTTAAAGTAATGAAAATATAATGCAGTGTTGCGCTGCACTGGTAAAACTGCTGTGTTTGCTTAAGAAACACTACTATTGTTTATATAAATAAGCTGCTGTGTAGCAATGGGGGCAGCCATTCAAAGGAGAAAAGGTTCAGGTTACACAGAGTGCTACACTTAAGACCACCAATTAAAAAACTCTCTGCAACATGGAGTTTACCTTTGGTGTTAAGAGCCTTAACAAAAGAGCCATTTGAACCGCTAGAAATAATTGCGGAAATGATGTTAACATTAAAAACAATGTTCTTAATTGCAGTCACTTCAGCAAGAAGAGTGATTTGCAGGCTATATCATCAGAAGAACCATACACAGTGGTTCAAGCAGATAAAGTAGTGCTGAGAACAGTGCCGGAGTTCTTGCCAAAGGTGGTAAGAGATCATCATTTAAACAACTAAATTGTTTTGCTATCTTTTTACCCAGAGCCAGTTTCTGAGCAGGAAAAAGAACAGCATACTCTGGACATAGTGAGATGTTTATCGATCTACTTAAAGAGAAAAAAGAGTTGGAGAAAGGAGAAGAAGTTGTTGATTATTCCAGCTGGGAATAGAAGAGGAAGAGCGGCGTCCACAACTACAATAAGTAGGTGGATAGTAAATTGCATTAAAACAGCCTATCAAGAAGCAGGAGTCCGTTTTCGAGAGGGGTAAAGGCACACTCTACTAGGGCAATAAGTGCTTCATGGGCATTCCAGGCAGAAGCCTCGATGGAAGAAGTATGCAAAGCAGCATCCTGGAGTTCTGCAAATACTTTTTTAAAGCACTACCATTTGGATGTGCGGTCCACTCAGGAGGCTAATGTGGCTTTAAAGATTTTGGAGTCAGTGTGTGAATAAAAGATTTTCGTTTGAACAGCATAAAGATTTTTTCATTAAAGTCCCTCCCTTACAAATTGCTCAGGTATATCACCCTTAGTGTGAAGGCTGCCATAGTGACGAGGGGAAAAAAGACAATTTTATTTCATACTTACCAGAATTTTCTTTTCCTGGTTACTATGGGCAGCTTTCACAATAACCCTCCTTAGGTAAGAGCTCGGACAAAAAGACAAGAGTGAGAAGGGAGTAGGGGTGTATATAGGGTTAAGGTAGGTTTTTTGTTGGGAGGAGTTATGTTAACCTGTCCTATCGGCTTGTGAGGTGGGGATTAACCCTTAGTGTGAATGCTGCCCATAGTAACCAGGAAATGAAAATTCCGGTAAGGATGAATTTACATTTTCTTTTTTACTTCTCTAGATGATGCCAAGCCCTAAACCATACCAAAATAGGTGCTTGGTGCAGCCATGCAATGTAGTTATACCTAAAACGAGCCACAGGGAAAAGGGCATTGAAATTGGCTGTTCCTGTTGCAAATGGTAAAATTTTGTAGGTGCCCCCAAAATATCCCAATTCTTCTTCATTATGAAATACAATGTACTATTTATAGCAAACACTGACCTACATTGTGTTCCCAATTCACTTCTAAGATAAATTCCTTGGCATGTGTTGCTTTTGGAAAGTTTAGAAGAGAAGAGTGCTCCTTGAATTTTCTGTTCAGGTTTCCTTGACATTAGAACTGTAGGTTTTTGGCTGAGGTACATGGTAGAGCATTTTGTCAATCACCTGATTATAGTTCACAACTGACTTTTAAGCTCGGACTCCCCATCTACTGATGTGGGCCCCCCTCGGGCGGCTAGCCCCACAGTTTGGAAATCTATGCAAACAAATTGCCCCCATGGGAGGAATAAGAGAGACATAACCCAGTGGGGCCTTTCTTACTTAAGTATGTGCAGTTTTTGATTGTCCACCACTCTGCTCATTACCTCTTACCTATCCATCAAATCCCCCCTCACTTCCACCTCCCACTCATGCATTACCCTCCAGCTCCTTCAATTGGCTGCCAAGAAGGGCCTATATTGAACTAGAGTTAGGCAGGACAAAGATGTCTGGAGCTCCCCACTGTTGCACCCCAAGAACATGCCTCTTCTGCCTATCCCTAGTTTCAGCTCAAAGTATGTATATATCACAAGTCAGCTACCTGCCCTGTTTTTTCAGCATTCCATATGTAGCTGCCTCAGGCACAGCTTGTTGCAGAGGGGACCCTAAGATCGAAAGCATAATGGCCACGGTGGGTCAAGAGCATGAACATGCTTGCAAGGAGCATTTTTTATTTGGGCACCATTTTACTTGTTGGGAGAGTCCAGCACCCAGGTGATCAGTGGGCTAATAATTGGTGCAACCTGGGTGTAGGGCCTTAGTACTTAGTATGGGACCTTGGCCACAGGCAATGTATTTAAGATTAGTGACGTTGTGCTTGTGCAGCTTGAGAATGGCTCTACTCAAGACACAGCTTGTACCCCATGTTCTGTCAGCAAAGAATCTGCCTTCTGAGCCAGTTTCTCTAATTCTAAGAATGCTCCTGTGCCTGCCAGCTGTCGTGTATCTAACTGACAGAATCACTGGCTTAAAGTCTATTGTTCCAAAATTATGCTTGGAGGCAACATTATTGCATACTGCTGGTGTCCATTTCCCAATTTACAACAGCCCTATCTTACAAAAGTTGTATTTTTAATTCTCCCTGCGCACCTTTGGGATCCACCTTCTACTGGCACCATACCGTGAATCCAATTTTTGGATGGTGTACGGCTCCTTACCTGCACCATGCACTCATTCTGCCATAATGCCTAGACAGTTGGGCACTACGGTTGAAATCAAAACCAAATCTAGGCATGTATGGCTAACTTAAACTGCACAGATCTTGGTAATTCTTTTTTTCTCCTATTCACCTGTAGCATTTGCCATGGTGGTAATGCCCCTTACCAGGTCCAGATTGTGATTAAAAATTGATTCTGACATTTCAAATACAGAGGCCCAAACTCACCAGTCCAATACAAAGTGATTGGCTATGGCATCTTACAGCAGCCCCTCTGGCATTTGCCAGAACCTAGTCAGGACCTGCCTTGAGTCGCTGGCCTAAACCATTGAAATTTGAACATTTGGCAGGGGGTTAAAAATGACAGCAGTGTCCCTTTAAATACAAACTGTGTGGAAGGCAGGGAGCCAAGCTAATAAGCTGGAAGCTATGAAACAATTAAACCTTTCCCCACAACCCCCAATATTTTGACTACTCTATTGCTGCCTAATTTGCATGTAATTATAATCCTTGTCTCCCGCCAAATAAACCTCTCCAGAGGTTCTTTGACACCCATTTTGCAGACTGTAAAAGATCCAGGCACTTAAAGCTGCAATGCCATATTGCTTGTTAATGCAGTTACTGCACAAAGAAAGCCTAGCACAGCACCCCTAGTGGCCTATTCATAAACACATGTGCAGCAACTACTATAGTAATGTGCAGCAAGGTCCAACTGTGCAGCATTTTTAAACAATTTGCCCTCTTCTTCTGATTCTTTTCAGTTTTCAAATGGGGGTCACTGACCCCATCTAAAAAAACAAATGCTCTGTACAGCAACAAATTTATTGCTACTGTTATTACTCATCTTTCTATTCGGGCCCTCTTCATATGATCTGATCTGCCTATTTCACTATCATATTTACTGCCCCTGTGATGTCACTAGTTCACCCTGTGATGTCAATAACCCCCTTTCCTTCAAAATTGTAAAGATGACAACCTTACTAGCTTGCCATAATTCTATTTGTTCAGGACCTGCACATAATTCTGCAGATGCCCCATGCACTTTACCACATTGCGCATCCGCAGATTCATTTTTTCTATCAAATATGTGATGGGACATAATCAGGATCACAGGTTGGTCCATCGATGTAGCTGACCTGGAATACAAGACCAGATGGTCTGGCAGCATGGGGGATACTGTTTCCAGGCAACTTCCTGTTCTGCTACAACAGCCTTACAACAGGAGGCCAGCAATAGCTTTCTTTTCAATAAAACGATAAGGGAAGCATGCAAATAAATTTGCTCCCTGAAGAATATTAATATTTCATAATAAAAAGCCAATATGACACCCAGAGGTCCCCACCCATGTTCAGGCCCTTGGACATTACCCCCTAGCAGAGGCCATCATCATCTAATGACAGTGCTGTTCATTGTGGGGTGAGTAGGCAGCAGGAGAACAAATATGCGATCATAAGTTCACATATTTTTTTGGGGGGGGTGTGCATTGCTGTTGGGTTTACCAATCACATTAACCATTGCTCTACTGCAAGAAAAGTGCCTACAGTCACTGCCCGCTACAAAGGGGTTAACTGAGAGGCCGTCCAATCATTCTTCTACTGCAAGAAGTGGGACGCCCTTAATGAACTTAATGTTCTAGAAGCCAAACGGAGGAGTGTGCAGTGTAGGTGGTGAGGCTGAAAAGACAAAGGCTGAATGTGCAATTATAATCTATCCATATGTACTAAATCCTTAATGATTCAATTCATGCCAATATGTCCCTGGTGTTATGTACCAATTTAGGGTAACATGTTAATAACATGTCAAGACATCTTTACTTTGTCACAATTGTATACTATACAATTAGACTCTTTTCTGATTTTGTCAATTATGTCCTTAGGTGTCATAAAGACACTGCTGTCATTTTTGTTGTTTGACAAGACAAAAAATTATGGAAGATCCACTTGTATTTATGAATTCAAATGCAGAGGGTTGTTTACTTAAATCCGAATTTATCTAATTTTTTAAATAAAAAAACCACAACCAAACTCCTATACCCGATTTTACCTTATTTATTATTATAAAAGCTTGATTTAATTGGTTAGGGCAAAAACTCGATAAAATCGAGCGAAAACCCAAATTGTGCGGATTGGTCGGATTTTCAGGCTAATTCCAGTGCAGACCACAGAAACTTCCAAATAGGATAGGGACCTCTGCCACTGACTTATACACAACCTCGGCAGTAGAGATGTGTGGGCTAGCCCGATACCTGCGGGTCGGGCAGGTTTGGGCCAACCTCGCACTCCTCTTTGCGGGTGGCAGGCTCTCCCCACCCGCCACATTGCAGTGCCGGCTTCCTACTTCTGGGTTCTTCTTTTATAGATGCTGTACCTGCTCACCCCTTTTGTGACGTCATCGGCGGGGCGAGGGACAGGGTGGGTTAGGTTTGGGTGCAGGTCGGGAAAAACTTGACCCGCACATCACAACTCGGCAGGTAGGGTTGCCACCTTTTCTGGAAAAAAATACCGGCCTTCCTATATATTTATTTTTTTCCCTATTAATAACATTGGGATCAAATATCATTTTTACTGGCCAGGCCGGTAAAATACCGGCCAGGTGGCAACCTGGCAGGTCTGAGATGGTGGATTTTCAGGTTTGGGCTTTTTGCTGCATAGGCTTTAATAAATCTCAAAAACTGTGCATTTAAATAAAAAACAGAATAATTCAAAGCTGACCAGATTTTAGAAAATAACCCCGCAGTGTACTATGTTTTTTTACCCACTTTGCAGTGTTTTACCCCTTAAATTCAGTGTTTTTGCAGTCCCCAGGGGGAAGTTACTCCTAATGTAATTGTGACACAGTTGGACTTGTACTTTGACTTAAGAATTGGACACAACTGGGCTGGACATTTTCACTTCTAGAGCTAACAGTCAAAATTACATTTGTGATCGGTTATTTATGTGCAAGTCTGCTGTGCATATTAATCCAGCGCGCACTGGGAACCCCAAAGATACCAACACCTTGAGAGCTGGTGGCTCCAGGGTATCCCTGCATCAATAGGCATACTTGTATTTAGTTCAAGACTGAAGGCTAGAGGAAGGCAGTGGCGCTGATTGGAATTATATTGAATGCTAGGGTTCAATTAAACCTTATAACCAGGAAGTTGTATGAAAAAAAAGACTGGAATATGAATAGGAGAGAGCATGAACAGAAAAACAATTGTAGCCGCATAGTATTTTGGCTGTCAGGGTCAGTGACCCCCCCCCCAACAATCATAGAGCATTTTAACTGGAAAGAGGCAAAACAGGAAATAAAATAATTTAAAGAACTATTGAAGACCAACTGAAAGCAAGCAGCCTAGCTCCTTGAAAGGTTCAGCTGTGATATTCAGACACGTGTGTATAAAAAAAATTCCAGAACATGATCATACAAAAGATAGAGAGGTTTTTTTTTACATAAAACAGAACTTGAAAACCATTGTCTCTGGAGAGTTCAAAGAATGCCACAAATGTTACTAGATGTTCTATGGGATAAAACTAGCTGCACTGCTTTGCCTTCATTAAACAAATGCAGGGTGTGATGCCTGGTAAAAATACAGCGTGCTCTTATATGTAACACTCCCACTATGCGAAAATTCCACATACACAAGGTGTCTGTCGGCTCAGCCCGGGGCACAAAATTCTTTCTCTCTCTACCCTGCTAAAAACGGTGGTTGTTAAAGTGGGGAACTAAAGGAAGCACTTGTTCTCTGTGCTTGAGAGATGGATAGACAGACAGGCAGGCAGATAGATCGGGTGCAGACAGAATTGCAAAATCTAGTTTCTCTACAAGCCAAGATATGACTTGTCTAACCCTAGTCTTATTTGGTCTGGGTGGTGGCACCAGGCCGGAGTGCCGATCTGTGGGTTCTGTCAAATGCCAGGGGGCTGCTTTAAGATGCCAAAGAAAGTGACTACTATGTGGGCTGGTGGGTCTGTTTGGGCCTCTGTGTACTAGGAATGCCAGAGCCTATTTTGAATCCCAGTCCAGTCCTGGGTGGCACCCTCAGTGAATAGAGCCTTTTTTTCTTTAAAATGGGTCTCCATGATCCCTTTCTCTTACAGTAGAAAATAGTTACTAATTAGAATATATAATTACTATAATTCTCTAAGTTTCAAGACTAGTTACAAAACAATGGTTGAGTTAAGGAGCTGATTAATTGACTTTATTTGGGTTTGTGAAAAAAAAGTTTAAAGTGGACCTGTCACCCAGACACAAAAAGCTGTATAATAAAAGTCCTTTTCAAATTAAACATGAAATCCAATTTCTGTTTTTTATTAAAGCATTCCTAGCTGTTGCAAGCTCATTTAAAAATCTGAGCTGTCAATCAAATATTGTCTGCCCCTCCTCTATGCCTTAGGCATAGAGGCGGGGCAGACAATTACTTTCACTTTCCCTTTAGCACTTCTTAGATGTCACTGCACTCCACACATTCCCCCGTTCTCTTCACTGTTTAATTGTGTAGCCAGGGCATGGGGATGGACATCGGGTCCCCCATTCTGGTGCACAAACACGATTCTGAGATGATGCATGACTTGCCTTAATAATGTCCACAAAATGGCTCCTGCCTGCTTGTTATAATTATGAATTTCTAGACTGAAGGAAACAAGATTCAAGTAATTTACATAGTGTAATTAAAGTTCCTTTTGCTTGATTAATGTGATAAATTAGGATTTTGAATATTTTTTTTGGGTGACGGGTCCTCTTTAAGAAACACTGTTCTATAGCATTAGGCACTGCCTACTTCTAGAGCCCTGGGTCCCAGGTTCCATGGTGGCACCTAAAAGTCTATCCAGTAGAGTAATGAAAGCCCCACGGCACAAAATATGCACTGGGTATAGCTGCACACCTTAGCTAAACTTTACACTGCATCACACAGATACACTAGCCAAGTAGTTATGGTACCCAATGCAAATAGTAGTGCCGCTGTCATAGCGCACAACCATTTCGAAAAATTGGGATACAATTGCAGGAAATGCTTAATATTGTTTTATAACAATAATGCTAATACAGGTATTGTACCAGAATGCTCGGGACCTGGGGTTTTCCAGATAAGAAATATCTCCATAATTTGGATCTTCATACCTTACGTAATACCTTAGGTTTGTTTTGCTTTCAATAAGGATTAATTATATCTTATTTGGGATCAAGAAGAAGGTACTGTTTTATTATTACAGAGAAAAAGGAAATCATTTTTGAAAATTTGATATATTTGGATAAAATGGAGTCTATTGGAGATGGCCTCCCTTGAATTCGGTGCTTTCTGGATAATGGATCCCAAACGTGTATAACATTAAGCAGAAGTGGAAGTATCATTGGGGGACTGCCGCACTTTCCTAGGTGACAATGCTCATCAGCCTACCTCTGGCAACTGGAGAGAGAAATGAGCTTCCTGAATCTATTTTGCTTTTTCATGTTATCTAAAAGGACTGGCAGATATCTATATATGAAATTTGCCTAAGGCGCACTTATTCTTTTATGGCCCCCAAGGAAAATAATGATGCCTATTTCTAGGTTACATGTATGAGCTGCTATTTCTAGCCTTTATATAACAGTAAATACATTTACCATCAGGACACATTATTATTTTTGTGCAGATAGAGGGCATGTGTTTATCAGTGAATGTATTCATTAAACAGCACTAAGTACCCATTTACCAGTAAAATATTTGTGGGTGGATCCAAAAATAGAAATTGGGGGTATATGTGTCACCCAGAGCATGTCTTTTATTCTAATCTACCAGCAGAAACAAAATGTTACTGTATAATCATTGCATTCTTCCATATGTGCTCTCAGGGTTTATTATAGTGTCAATCATGGTACACAATTATAGCTGAAGCTGGAACCACGCAGGCAGAACCACCTGTGCAGCCTTACAGCAAACAAGCAGATGACTGCCCAGTTTGGCAAGACTAATGTCAAAAGTAAATTAGCCAATTAATGACTAGATCTAGAATTTTGGAATTTACAGGAATGTAGCTACAGGGGTTGGGGCCTTAGGGTTCCTGAATAAACAGATATTCTACCATGGAAGAGAATGGTCCACATGCATTTGACTACTAAGCATTTATAGTGATCTGAAACATTCTGCTAATGTGGAATGGTTAAAACCAGATCCCAGAGACTTAATACTGTCAAGAATAATTTCTGCCACTCTGTACAGCTACTGTACCTCTTGGGCTGGTAAACCTTTAGTTTCTTTTTTTTAATTTGCAGTAAAAGACTGAACTTGATTTGTGTCTTCAGCCTCATCAACTACTGGCCCCCTAGTAGGGTTCTGTGGCTGGGGGACCCACACTGAAGACAATTAAGGTATATATTTGGAAATAATGCTTACATTCTGTCCTAGCTAAACATGGACCATCTTGATGGTAAATTACAGCAACATTAAATGTAAATACTTATTTGTCTTATATATTAATAGCTATATATGAGGTTAAACAGCTAATTAAGCAGGGTTTTGATACATCTTTAACACCCCTTTATGAATTGAGGGGGAGCCCTGGTCAAATATTGGATACTCAAGGGGAGCCCTATACTAATACATCCCATAAAAGCTACTCTAAAGCCACATCCAACCTGTGTGCCTTGGATCATCTTAAAAGAGGTTCACAGCAGAAGTACATTTTCTTCCATTTTATTTTTATGTTAAAGTTAAGCAATAAGTCCAATCAGGTCAGCTACTGCTAACCGCAAAGACAAAGAAATAAAATTCTGTAATAATACACGTTGTTATCCTGTCAGGCAGTAAAGTTTGATTTCAGTTGCATATAACTTGTATTCACTGCTTCTTTCTTTTCTTGTCTCTCTCATCCTCATCATGGCCTCTGAACCATCCGTCTATCATTGCCACCCAGATTGGCAGTATCCACAGAAATGGAGCATCACAGAATGAAAAGGGCCCGCTGACCAAGGGCTAGTTGGAGCCGGCCTCCAACATGGCTAATGGCAGCGAGTCAGAAGAGCTGTCCGGCTCCCTTTCACAGTCAACTGTGATCTCGACGCACCTCAAGCTGGTACTTTTGGGATTTATTATTTGTGCCAGTTTAGCAGGCAATCTCCTTGTTTCCCTGCTGGTGCTCAAAGATCGATCCTTACACAAGGCCCCCTACTACTTTTTGCTAGATCTCTGCCTTGCTGACGCTGTACGCTCCTCTGCCTGCTTCCCATTTGTCCTACTTTCTATCCGCAATGGCTCGGCTTGGGCATACAGCCTGCTAAGTTGTAAAGTTGTGGCCTTCATGGCTGTCCTCTTCTGCTTTCATGCCTCTTTCATGCTCTTCTGTATAAGTGTCACACGCTACATGGCTATTGCACACCATCGCTTCTACTCTAAGAGAATGACACTCTGGACGTGCATTGCAGTTATCTGCATGGTCTGGACACTATCAGTTGCCATGGCATTTCCACCAGTCTTTGATGTAGGAACCTACAAGTTCATTCGTGAAGAAGACCAATGTATTTTTGAGCACCGCTATTTCAAAGCTAATGATACTCTTGGATTTATGCTCATGCTAGCTGTGCTCATAGTTGCAACTCATATAGTCTATGCCAAACTGCTCCTCTTTGAATATCGCCATCGTAAAATGAAGCCAGTACAGATGGTGCCAGCAATCAGCCAAAATTGGACATTCCATGGGCCAGGAGCTACTGGGCAGGCAGCAGCTAACTGGATAGCTGGATTTGGTAGAGGGCCAATGCCTCCGACTTTGCTGGGAATCCGTCAGAACACCCATACTGCCAACAGGCGTCTTTTGGGAATGGATGAATTTAAAAGTGAGAAGAGGTTGGGGCGGATGTTTTATGGGATCACCCTCAGCTTCTTGGTGCTTTGGTCACCCTATATTGTGGCCTGTTATTGGAGGGTATTTGTCAAAACCTGCAGCATTCCTCATCGTTACTTATCCACTGCAGTGTGGATGACATTCACTCAGGCTGGGGTCAACCCCATTATGTGTTTCCTTCTCAACAAAGACCTGAAGAGCTGTCTACAGCTCCACATCCCCTGCTGGAGGACGAAAGCATTGCTACCCAGGGAGCCTTACTGTGTAATGTAAGATGAAATGCTACACACCCAACCAAACCCAACATAACCTCAGCATTTGGAGAACACTACACAGACTAGGTGGCAAAGGCGAGGTACTTTGATCAGTTTCCATTGAAGAATACAAACAAGACAACAAGCATAAAAGACCATGTTTTTTTTTACAAAAAACATTTCCTTTTCTAGACCCAGGTGTAATTGTGATGCCAATGAAAGGAGGACAGAGGGTTGGTGCAAGAATTTTAGGGGGGGATGTTTTTCTATTACAGTTTGGGCAAAAAGGGTGATGGTTTGGGTGGGAAGGTAGAGTGAAGTGTGGTCTGTGGGGTAGTCTGGGCGACAGACATGAATCTATGTATTAGTTTTTTTGAACTTATTTATTGACATGGTTATAATGTCATATTAATGTCTTTTGATTGATACCAACGTAAAAGGAGTTTCTTTTTTTTTCTTATTCTTCTTTAACAACAAAATTGACACATATGACCGCTTGAATGTAAAAACAAAAGGTTGCATATGCTCATCCAAATAATACTGAATCTCTGAGGCGACCATACTCCAAGACAACAGGAACGCCACAGTATTCAGTATCTAGTGGACAAAAAGCAACAGGACTTGATGAGTTATCATGAAGGACTCGAATCTTTAAGCTTAGATATATTGGTCAGATATTTAGTGATGTTATATATCACCAAGTTAACAAAGCAAGCCACTCCATACCAATATAGACACCCTAAGATACACAAGAAAGGAGCCCTGTGACATATAACATTGCTAAATGCATGAGCAACATCTTAGCCCTTCAAGATTTAAGTCCAGCTACTTTAGATACTACTAAATACTGCGTATGTAGAGTATTCCTTTTTTGGAGTATGATATGTCAAAGTTCCAAGACACAGGGGGCATCTACACTGTTGCTTCTTCTTGACATGGAAAGTATTTATAAATCCTTTCTTCCATGATAAGGAGGTACATTTAAAAGTATTGATTATTTATTAGTTGTTGAATATGGGGCAGCTGGGAAAGTGGTTGTATTTACTCAAAAAGCGGCATAGATTTGCAAGAGGGGGGGTATTCTTCTACTGTACAGAGCTCTGGTAAGGCCCCATCTAGAATATGCCGTAGATTTTTGGTCTGCAGTGCTGAAACCGGACAGTATTGAAGTAGAGAGGGTCCAGAGAAGGGTAACTAAACTGGTAAAAGGTATGGAAAATCTCAGCTATGAGGAAAGAATGGCCAAGATGGGGTTATTCACGCTACAGAAGAGGCGCTTAGGGGGTGATATGTATAAATATAAGGTGGTCATATAATAATCTCTCTAATGCTTTATTTACCAGTATGCCCTTTTAGCTAACAGGTGGGAACCCATTCTAATTAGAAATACATATTCCTTCTAAATATTCAGAAGGGTTTTTTACAGTGAGAGCTGTGAAGATGTGGAACTCACTCCCTGAATCAGTCGTACAAGCTGATACATTGGATAGATTTAAGGGGTTGGATGACTTTTTAGCAAGTGTGGGAATAGAGGGTTATGGAAGATTGCTCATAATACAAGTTGATCCACAGACTGGTCTGATTGTCATCTTGTTAATAGTCAGGAAGGATTTTTTTCCCCCTGTGAGGCATATTGGAGAGGCTTCAAATGGTGTTCTTTGCCTTCTTCTGGATCAACTAGCAGTTAGGCAGGTTATAGATAGACTTAAAAGCTTGAACTTGAAAAACGTGTGTCTTTCTTTCACCTAATTTCCCTTAACAGTTCATGAACTATAATGTCAGAATGGCAGCCTGGACAGCTTGTTAGACACATTTTACAATGCGAGGTTAATCATTTGAATTACTGGGGAACAAAGCTTTTTAAAACTTGGGTAACTCAAAACTGGGTTTTGAGTGATAAGTGAAAATTGTATACCTTTTACTGACTAAAACTGTCAAAATACCAGAAAAGTGCCCCAGCAAAGTTTTGAAACTAGGACAAAAGGAACCTCAGGGAATAAATCCAAGCTTTCGCTTACATCCAGCAGATATTTTAAGTAACGCAGTGTTCTTCCATTCACTTGCGTCAGGTAAAAAACTTGATTCTGCATTAAGGGCATGGTTGCCCTTTTCTTCAGAGGACAGAGAATAGACTGTGCAGATTATGATGTTCATTTCAATATTCAGTGAAGTCATATTCATGGAACCAATGCACAGCTGAAGGACAGAGTGAAAATACAGTATCAAAACGAGGGGTATTCAGGGATCGATTATAGAAACAAAGCTGATTTTGTGGTGGTAAGTGCTAGCCAGTGACTAATGATGATATTACACATAAGGCTGTCATCTGTAGACAAAGGCTATACATTTTTGCATGCATCTTTAGTATATCGGATATCTGGTATTCGGGGTATACAATGACCCTGGACATATAGGAGGAACATGCCAAATTCTCTGCTTTATAGAACATACGTATCTAAGCAAGATTATGATGTTGCTACCTTCCTCATGTCAGGTGCTTCAAAACCCTTTAGCTAGGGCAAATATTCCACTGATGTTTTGTAGCTATTTTGTAGCTATTGTTTTGTCCCTAAATTGTTAAATATCTGGTCCTAGTTTTCTCATAAACACCTGGACCCTGTGATGCCAGTTATAAAAAAAACACCATACAAAATTTCTTTTGGTCAGGTACATCCATGGAATTCTCTTAAATTAGCCCATAGTTTGTCCCTAAATTGTGAAAAATATTGACCTAGTCTTCACATAAACCCTTGGACTACAGCCAGCGCTGGTGTTTACCGACGCCCTTTTGGGGCCCCGGAACTTTCTGCTGCAGAACTGACAGGAAACCTGCACACTTGTGACTTAGGCCAAGTGTAAACAAGGAGAACATTTTACCCAGTCTTCTCCTAAATTAGCCCATAGTTTGTCACTAAATTGTGAAAAATATTGCCCTAGTCTTCACATAAACCCTTTGACAGCAGCCCGAATTAACTAATAGTCTTTTTATGGGTAACTGACTGTGGGTGACTGCAGTTGTGGTATAACCCATGCCAGCACAAGTTTTCACCTACGCCCTTTTGGGGCCCCAGAATTTTCTGCTGCAGAACTGAGAGGGAACCTGCACACTTCTGAGATAGTTCAAGTGTAAACTAAGAGTACATTTTACCTAGTCTTCTCCTAAATTAGCCCATAATTTGTCCTGAAATTATGAAAATATTGCCTTAGTCTTCACATAAACCATTGGACTGCAACCCAAAATAACCAACAGCCTGTTTCAGGGCAATTGGCTGTGGGGGACTGCAGTTGTGGTGTAACACCTACCAGCACTGGTGTTCAATAACGCCCTTCTGAGTACCAGGAACTTTCTGCTGCAGAACTGACAAGGAACCTGCACACTTCTGACTTTCAGTGTAGTGTCCAGTGTAACTGAAGAGTAAACTTCTTCTCCTAAATTAGCCCATAGTTTGCCCCTAAATTGTGAAAAATATTGCCCTAGTCTTAACAAAGCCCTTGGACTGAAACCCAAATAAAAGTTTGTTATGGTTAATTGACTGTGGATGACAGCAGTTGTGGCGTAACCCCTGCCAGCACTGGTCTTCACTGATGCCCTTTTGGGGCTCCGGAACTTTCTGCTGCCGCACTGACAGGGAACTTGCACACTTGTGAGTTAGGTGCAGCCCATAGTTTGTTCCTAACTTGTGACAAAAATATTGCCCCAGTCTTCACATGAAGCCTTGGACTGAAACCCAATGTACAGTAACTAACAGAGTATGTTTATGGGTAACTGATTGTGGGTGACTGCAGTTTTGGTGTAACCCCTGCCAGCACTGGTCTCTGGTCTTCACCAACATCATTTTGGGGCCCCGGAACTTTCTGCTGCAGCACTAACAGGGACCGTGCACACGTACAGTGTAAACAAAAAGTAAATTTCACCCAGTCTTCTCCTAAATGAGCCTACAGTTTGTCCCTACATTGTGAAAAAATATTGCCCTAGTCTTCATATTAACCCTTGGACTGGAACCCAAATTAACAGTCTGTTTATCAGTAATTGCCTGGGGTGACGGCAGCTGTGGTGTAAACCCCTGCCAGCACTGGAACCCAAAATAAAAGTCTGTTCATGGGTTATTGACTGTGAGTGACAGCAGTTGTGGCGTTACCCTTGAGAGCACTGGTCTTCACCTATGCCCTTTTGGGGCCCCAGAACTTTCTGCTTCAGCACTAACAGTGAACCTGCAAACGTATGAGTTAGGTCCAGTGCAACTGAAGAGTAAACTTCTTCTCCTAAATTAGCCAATAGTTTGTCCCTAAATTGTGAAAAATATTGCTCTAGTCTTTATATAAAGCCTTGGACTGTAACCCAGTGTAGTGGGTGACTGCAGTTTTGGTGTAACCCCTGCCAGCACTGGTCTTCACCGACGTCATTTTGGGGCCCCGGAACTTTCTGCTGCAGCACTGACAGGGACCGTGCACACGTACAGTGTAAACAAAAAGTAAATTTCACCCAATCTTCTCCTAAATGAGCCCACAGTTTGTCCCGAAATTGTGAACAAATATTGCCCCAGTCTTCAAATTAACCCTTGAACTGGAACCCAAATTAACATTCTGTTCATTAGTAATTGACTGTGGGCGACAGTAGCGGTGGTGTAACCCCTTCCAGCACTTAGCCCATAGTTTGTCCCTGAATTGTGAAAAAATATTACCCCAGTCTTCACATTAGCCCTCGTACTGAAACCCAATGTAACTAACAGAGTCTGTTTATGGGTAATTGCCTGTGGTGTAACCCCTGCCAGCACTTAGCCCATAGTTTGTCCCTAAATTGTGAAAAAAGTATTGCCCCAGTCGTCACATTAGCCCTTGGACTGGAACCAAAATAAAAGTCTGTTCATGGGTAATTGACTGTGGGTGACAGTAGTTGTGGTGTAAACCCTGCCAGCACTGGTCTTCACCGACGCCCTTTTGGGCCCCCTGGAACTTTCTGCTGCAGCACTGACAGGGAACCTTCTGAGTTAGGTCCAGTGTAAATGAAAAGTAAATTTCCCCCAGTTTTCCCCTAAATTAGCCCATAGTTTGCCCCTAAATTGTGAAAAAAATATTGCCCTAGCCTTCACATTAGCCCTTGGACTGGAACCCAAAAAGAATTCTGTTCATGGGTAATTGATTGTGGGTGACTGTAGTTGTGTCCTATCCCCTGCCAGCACTGGTCTTCACCAACTCTCTGGACTGGAACCCAAATTAAGTCTGTTCATGGATAATTGCCTGTGGTGACGGCAGCTGTGGTGTAACCCCTTCCAGCACTTATCCCATAGTTTGTCCCTAAATTGAAAAAGTATTGCCCCAGTCTTCACATTAGCCCTTGGACTGAAACCCAATGTAACTAACAGAGTCTGTTTATGGGTAACAGATTGTGGGTGACTGCAGTTTTGGTATAACCCCTGCCAGCACTGGTCTTCACCGACGCCCTTTTGGGGCCCCGGAACTTTCTGCTGCAGCACTGATAGGGAACCTGCACGCTACTGACTTAGGTCCAGTGTAAACGAAAAGTACATTTCCCCCAGTCTTCTCCTAAATGAGCCCAGTTTGTCCCTAAATTGTGAAAAAATATTGCCCCAGTCTTCACATTAACCCTTGGACTGGAACCCAAATTAACAGTCTGTTTATGGGTAATTGCCTGTGGAGACCGCAGCTGTGGTGTAACCCCTGCCAGCACTTAGCTCATAATTTGTCCCTAAATTATGAAAAAATATTGCCCCAGTCTTCACATTAGCCCTTGGACTGGAACCCAAAATAAAAGTCTATTCATGGGTAATTGACTGTGAGTGACAGTAGTTGTGGTGTAAACCCTGCCAGCACTGGTCTTCACCGACGCCCTTTTGGGGCCCCGGAACTTTCTGCTGCAGCACTGACAGGGAACCTTCTGAGTTAGGTCCAGTGTAAATGAAAAGTACATTTCACCCAGTTTTCTCCTAAATTAGCCCATAGTTTGTCCTTAAATTGTGAAAAAATATTACCCTAGTCTTCACATTAACTCTTGGACTGGAACCCAAAAAATAAATTGTTCATAGGTAATTGACTGTGGGTGACAGTAGTTGTGGCCTATCCCCTGCCAGCACTGGTCTTCACCGACTCTCTGGACTGGAACCCAAATTAAGTCTGTTCATGGATAATTGCCTGTGGTGACGGCAGCTGTTGTGAAACCCCTGCCAGCACTTAGCCCATAGTTTGTCCCTAAATTGAAAAAGTATTGCCCCAGTCTTCACATTAGCCCTTGGACTGGAACCCAAAATAAAAGTCTGTTCATGGGTAATTGACTGTGGGTGACAGCAGTTGTGGTGTAAACCCTGCCAGCACTGGTCTTCACTGACGCCCTTATGGGGCCCCGGAACTTTCTGCTGCAGCACTGACAGGGAACCTTCTAAGTTAGGTCCAGTGTAAATGAAAAGTACATTTCACCCAGTTTTCTCCTGAAAGAGCCCAAAGTTTGTCCCTAAATTGTGGAAAAAATATTGCTCCAGTCTTTACATAAAGCCTTGGACTGAAACCCAATGTAACTAAAAGAGTCTGTTTATGGGTAACAGATTGTGGGTGACTGCAGTTTTGGTATAACCCCTGCCAGCACTGGTCTTCACCGACGCCCTTTTGGGGCCACGGAATTTTCTGCTGCAGCACTGACAGGGAACCTGCACACTACGGACTTAGGTCCAGTGTAAACAAAAACTACATTTCACCCAGTCTTCTCCTAAATAAGCCCACTATTTGTCCCTAAATTGTGAAAAAAATATTGCCCCAGTCTTCACATGAACCCTTGGACTGGAACCCAAAATAAAAGTCTGTTCGTGGGTAATTGCCTGCGGGTGACAGAAGTTGTGGCGTAACCCCTGCCAGCACTTAGCCCATAGTTTGTCCCAAAATTGAAAAAGTATTGCCCCAGTCTTCACATTAGCCCTTGGACTCGAACCCAAAATAAAAGTCTGTTCATGGGTAATTGACAGTGGGTGACAGTAGTTGTGGTGTAAACCCTGCCAGCACTGGTCTTCACCGACGCCCTTTTGGGGCCCCGGAACTTTCTGCTGCAGCACTGACAGGGAACCTTCTGAGTTAGGTCCAGTGTAAATGAAAAGTACATTTCACCCAGTTTTCTCCTGAAATAGCCCAAAGTTTGTCCCTAAATTGTGGAAAAAATATTGCTCCAGTCTTTACATAAAGCCTTGGACTGAAACCCAATGTAACTAACAGAGTCTGTTTATGGGTAACAGATTGTGGGTGACTGCAGTTTTGGTATAACCCCTGCCAGCACTGGTCTTCACCGACGCCCTTTTTGGGCCCCGGAACTTTCTGCTGCAGCACTGACAGGGAACCTGCACACTACTGACTTAGGTCCAGTGTAAACAAAAACTACAATTCACCCAGTCTTCTCCTAAATAAGCCCACTATTTGTCCCTAAATTGTGAAAAAAATATATTGCCCCAGTCTTCACATGAACTCTTGGACTGGAACCCAAATTAACAGTCTGTTTATGGGTAATTGCCTGTGGAGACCGCAGCTGTGGTGTAACCCCTGCCAGCACTTAGCTCATAGTTTGCCCCTAAATTGTGAAAATATATTGCCCTAGCCTTCACATTAGCCCTTGGACTGGAACCCAAAAATAAATTGTTCATGGGTAATTGACTGTGGGTGACAGTAGTTGCGGCCTATTCTCTGCCAGCACTGGTCTTCACCGACTCTCTGGACTGGAACCCAAATCAAGTCTGATCATGGATAATTGCCTGTGGTGATGGCAGTTGTGGTGTAACCCCTGCTAGTTTGTCCCAAAATTGAAAAAGTATTGCCCCAGTCTTCACATTAGCCCTTAGACTGGAACCAAAATAAAAGTCTGTTTATGGGTAATTGACTGTGAGTGACAGAAGTTGTGGTATAACCCCTGCCAGCACTGGTCTTCACCGACGCCCTTTTGGGGCCCCGGAACTTTCTGCTGCAGCACTGACAGGGAACCTTCTGAGTTAGGTCCAGTGTAAATGAAAAGTACATTTCACCCAGTTTTCTCCTGAATGAGCCCATAGTTTGTCCCTAAATTGTGAAAAAATATTGCCCCTGTCTTCACATTAGCCTTTGGACTGGAACCCAAAATAAAAGTCTGTTCGTGGGTAATTGCCTGCGGGTGACAGAAGTTGTGGCGTAACCCCTGCCAGCACTTAGCCCATAGTTTGTCCCAAAATTGAAAAAGTATTGCCCCAGTCTTCACATTAGCCCTTGGACTCGAACCCAAAATAAAAGTCTGTTCATGGGTAATTGACAGTGGGTGACAGTAGTTGTGGTGTAAACCCTGCCAGCACTGGTCTTCACCGACGCCCTTTTGGGGCCCCGGAACTTTCTGCTGCAGCACTGACAGGGAACCTTCTGAGTTAGGTCCAGTGTAAATGAAAAGTACATTTCACCCAGTTTTCTCCTGAAATAGCCCAAAGTTTGTCCCTAAATTGTGGAAAAAATATTGCTCCAGTCTTTACATAAAGCCTTGGACTGAAACCCAATGTAACTAACAGAGTCTGTTTATGGGTAACAGATTGTGGGTGACTGCAGTTTTGGTATAACCCCTGCCAGCACTGGTCTTCACCGACGCCCTTTTGGGGCCCCGGAACTTTCTGCTGCAGCACTGACAGGGAACCTTCTGAGTTAGGTCCAGTGTAAATGAAAAGTACATTTCACCCAGTTTTCTCCTGAATGAGCCCATAGTTTGTCCCTAAATTGTGAAAAAATATTGCCCCTGTCTTCACATTAGCCTTTGGACTGGAACCCAAAATAAAAGTCTGTTCGTGGGTAATTGCCTGCGGGTGACAGAAGTTGTGGCGTAACCCCTGCCAGCACTTAGCCCATAGTTTGTCCCAAAATTGAAAAAGTATTGCCCCAGTCTTCACATTAGCCCTTGGACTCGAACCCAAAATAAAAGTCTGTTCATGGGTAATTGACAGTGGGTGACAGTAGTTGTGGTGTAAACCCTGCCAGCACTGGTCTTCACCGACGCCCTTTTGGGGCCCCGGAACTTTCTGCTGCAGCACTGACAGGGAACCTTCTGAGTTAGGTCCAGTGTAAATGAAAAGTACATTTCACCCAGTTTTCTCCTGAAATAGCCCAAAGTTTGTCCCTAAATTGTGGAAAAAATATTGCTCCAGTCTTTACTTAAAGCCTTGGACTGAAACCCAATGTAACTAACAGAGTCTGTTTATGGGTAACAGATTGTGGGTGACTGCAGTTTTGGTATAACCCCTGCCAGCACTGGTCTTCACCGACGCCCTTTTGGGGCCCCGGAACTTTCTGCTGCAGCACTGACAGGGAACCTGCACACTACTGACTTAGGTCCAGTGTAAACAAAAACTACAATTCACCCAGTCTTCTCCTAAATAAGCCCACTATTTGTCCCTAAATTGTGAAAAAAATATATTGCCCCAGTCTTCACATGAACCCTTGGACTGGAACCCAAATTAACAGTCTGTTTATGGGTAATTGCCTGTGGAGACCGCAGCTGTGGTGTAACCCCTGCCAGCACTTAGCTCATAGTTTGCCCCTAAATTGTGAAAATATATTGCCCTAGCCTTCACATTAGCCCTTGGACTGGAACCCAAAAAAAAATTGTTCATGGGTAATTGACTGTGGGTGACAGTAGTTGCGTCCTATTCTCTGCCAGCACTGGTCTTCACCGACTCTCTGGACTGGAACCCAAATCAAGTCTGATCATGGATAATTGCCTGTGGTGATGGCAGTTGTGGTGTAACCCCTGCTAGTTTGTCCCAAAATTGAAAAAGTATTGCCCCAGTCTTCACATTAGCCCTTAGACTGGAACCAAAATAAAAGTCTGTTTATGGGTAATTGACTGTGAGTGACAGAAGTTGTGGTATAACCCCTGCCAGCACTGGTCTTCACCGACGCCCTTTTGGGGCCCCGGAACTTTCTGCTGCAGCACTGACAGGGAACCTTCTGAGTTAGGTCCAGTGTAAATGAAAAGTACATTTCACCCAGTTTTCTCCTGAATGAGCCCATAGTTTGTCCCTAAATTGTGAAAAAATATTGCCCCTGTCTTCACATTAGCCTTTGGACTGGAACCCAAAATAAAAGTCTGTTCGTGGGTAATTGCCTGCGGGTGACAGAAGTTGTGGCGTAACCCCTGCCAGCACTGGTCTTCACCGACGCCCTTTTGGGGCCCCGGAACTTTCTGCTGCAGCACTGACAGGGAACCTGCACACTACTGACTTAGGTCCAGAGAAAGAACTCAGTCTTTTCCTAAATATGCCTCTTGTTTGTGCTTCTAAGAGAAGAGGCTCAAATATTGGCTCAGGTGTCAGCAGATAGTATTGGCAAACAAGAAAAAAATATCTAGTTCTGTTAATTGGGAACAGAGACTTTAGTGGGCGGCGGCAGCAACTATTGCAGGTAACCAGAAGAAGAGAAAGTAGTTTTGGCGCGTTCTTTCTCCTCAGCACAGCGACACAAACACAACCTGTCAGAGCGCACCACGCCCCCATGACGGCTACGTGCAACGTCATCACGTATACATATATTGTAACGTGACCGCGCTGTCTCGCTAGACGAGACTTGTGACGTCTCGATTAGCTGCCCGGAAGGAATTAAGAACCTATTCGTTAACGGTGCTGCGGGACTTTTAAACAGCGAATCGGGCTGTGTTCAGAAAATCAGGCCTCTCCCGGGGAAAGCTGTCCCGATGGGCGGTATGGAGTGATGTAGAGTGTTAAGCACTGGGGGTGTTTGTGGCAAATAGACGTGTGTATGTATTTATAAATAGATATAGTTCATAGATCACGTGTTGTGTCACCCTGGCTGCATTGCTAAACCTCCTATTGATCTGCTTTGACAGGTGTATGAACATGTGGCTGCATAGTGGCAGTAATAATCTGCGTGTGCGCTGAGACAACATTCGCCATGAGCTGCCAAGGGGACAACGAGGAGTCCGCGCCTCCACCAGCCAAACAGCGGCGTATCGTGGAGACCGACGCAAAAGGGAGAGAGAATGGGGCACGAGATCCGCAGGTGAGTCAAGAGGCCGAGGCTGCTCAAACGCTCTTTGAGATGACCAACTGGAGGGAGGCCGGAGATCAGCGTCAAAACGGAGGAGCGAGCGGCGACCACCAAGCCAATGTGATGCTACAACCTCCTGACAATGGCGGTGCTGAAGAGAATAATGTCAGGCTGCAGAGACGCACCCCAGAGAGAGGGGACACTGGGGAAAGCCCACGAGGAACGCCACATGGCCCCAAGGGAGGAAGAACAGGGGGCAAGCCCCCGAAATCGTCAAAGCTCAGAGATGCCGAGGACGCTGGGGACTTGATAGACCAACATGAGAGAGTACAGCAGGATCAAGGGGCGGCAGATGAGGAGGAAGAACCTTCTGTACTGTCTCCTCTCTCCTCCGATTCGGATCATCCCTCGTATAGTGAGGGCGACGAGTGCTGCATCGTTTCTGTTGGCACTCAGCCTACCAACACTGAAAGTTCCCTGCAGGCTCTGGAGTCCATACAGAAGGAGCTGAGAACAGTGAACGAGCGAGCTGACAGAGCATTCCTTCAGCTCAAGAAGCGATACGGGCATTTGCGGAGGCCGCACATCCAGAGACGTAATGCCATCATTCGCACGATCCCTGGCTTTTGGGTCACGGCTGTATCCTCTATAACTCTGCTGTGCATTAAGCAGTGACCTAGCAAAAGTCTCTGCACTCGTTTTTCATGCCTAGAATATATTTACGTATGTGAGATATTAAAGCAAAGGATCGTGACTCTATCATAGCTATTCTGAACGTTAACAGCACAAGCATTCTATATTAGTGAAACACCGTTAGTTATGGAGTCTGCCATCATAAAGAACCAGGATAGGACGACTTGTGGATAGGAGCAACTTGAAATTATCATCTTGTTGCTGTGACCCATCACATCAGTTACATGTGCAGTTACTAAGAGAGAGAGAGACCTAGACAGAACTCTACCTAGCTTTGCTCAGTGGTCAGAGCCATCTTAATGTAACCCTAATTAATTAATAACCAAGGATATACTTAAAGTGGACCCGTCACCCAAACAAAATTATTCCAAATCCGATTTTATCATGTTAGTCAAGCAAAATGAACTTTAATTACACTGTGTAAATTATTTGAATATTGTTTCCATCAGTCTGGGAATTCAAAATTATAGCAACCAGGAAGGAGCCATTTTGTGGACACTGTTATTAAGGCAATCCTTACATAATCTCAGAATCTTGTTTGTGCACCAGGGGACAGGGACCCAATGCCCATCACCATGCACTGGTTACACAATTAAATCGTTAAGAGAGCTGGGGGAATGTGGGGAGAGCGGTGACATCTAGGAAGTGCTGAATGGAAAGTGAAAGTAATTGCTTGCCCCGCCTCTATGCCTAGGCATAGAGGTGGGGTAGGCAATATTTGATTGACAGCTGATATTTTTAAATGAGTTTACAACAGCTATGAATGCTTTATTAAAAAAAAGAAATTGGATTTCAGGTTTAATTTAAAAAGGACTTTTATTATACAGATTTTCATGTCTGGGTGACGGGTCCACTTTAATGGAAACAGAAATGCGTAATAAACAGCGAGACAGAAGTTTATATAGCATGGAGCTAATAAGGCAGAGTGAGAAAGTAGTAAAGGCATAAGACTTTCCTAATATACTCATTTTGCATTTGTTTTTTTAAAGTTCTGTCTGTTATATCTGCTTTGCTGGTAAGATGATATTTGCCCAGAAAAAAAAAAGTTTTGTGTGTGTAATTTATTATCCTCTATCTGGATAATGGATCTTTCTGCAGTTAGTTAGTATTACTCTAACTTAAGTCTGCTAAAAGTAATTTAAAACCCAATAGGATTGTTTTGCCACCAATATGTCTTCATGCAGCTTACTTACTATTAAGGACAGGATACTATTTTATTATTACAGACTAAAAGGAAATAACTTCTAAAAATTAGAATTATTTGCTTAAGATGAAGTCTATGGGAAATGGCCTTTCCATAATAGAAGATTTCTGTATATGGTATGGTATACTGAAAGCTCCTATTATACATACACATACACTCCATTTTAAGGAAATCTAATTTTTAAAATTTATATATATATATATATACACACACACACTTTTTTTTCTTTATGGAACTTGGTGTTTTTTCTGCCTTACAATTGCTTGTTAAGGTGTGTTTAGAACACCCTGCCCATTCCACCCTTATCATTTTGAAGCACATTTTCAAGCCTAGGAAATATATGTGCAGTGATAAGAATGCTGCAGGAGCTGGTAAAGTGGAACAAATGGATGCATCTGCACAACTCTTAATTGCAGATTCCATTGCTCATCAGCAAGTCGGATATTGTAAAGCAAATTTACAATCCTATGGTCCTGCAGTTGGGAAATGCATCAAGCAGGTGCAGCTTCATCTGAAACATGGATCTATATTGGCAACTTAGTTCTGATTGGTCAACAAGTACATTAGAAGACATTATACACATATGGAGGGGGGTTCACATTGAAAATAACAAAGAACCAGACCTCCTTCCCTTAAGACTTTCATCTGAAGCAGAGTAGAGTCTCTACACAGTGAGCATGTGGAATTCCCTACTAGGTGATGGTATGGCAGTTTCTATTAATGCCTTTAAGAGGGGCTTAATGATTTCTTAACCAAATATAATATCCAAGGCTATTGTGATCTGAATAACTACAGTTAGTGTGTATATATATATATTTATATATATATATATAATGTGTGTGTGTGTGTATATATTAGATTTATATGGACACACATGAACCAGGGGTCATTAGTAGGGGTTGCACTTGACTTTTGTTTTTCCAATCAAAACTAGGTTCGTTCCCATTGGTTTCTGCTCCAGAGTTTAAAGAAAACTAATTTTTCCCATTGGCACTAGATTTACATACTAGTACAACTAAGGGGGATATATTTTACTGAGGTCACAAGGAGCACAGGAAATGGTTGCTTTTAATGCTTTCCCAAAACACTGGATTGAGCTCTTTATTGATTTACTTTGCCCCCTTTGAATGGGAGGTTGATGCCCAATTTCTGTTTATTCCTTAACTTGATGCTACAGTTTCTCAATCATCCCCAGCTCTCTGCAATGATTGATGACCGGGATGAGGACACCTTAAGTTATATGAACAACCTTCAGGTAGGTAGGATACACGCAACTAAAAGGTTTGTTTGTTTTTTTTAATGGTAAATAGATGTTTTTGATTTTGACTTCTTCATCCCTTTCCATTAGACTGGGTGTTCTCATAATCCCACATTTTCCTAAATATTCTCCTTGTTCCTCTTTTATGCTGTCACCTACACTAGGTGGATGATTTCACACTGACAAAGGCTAGCTGCAAGATCAAATTCTTCTTCAATCCCAACCCTTACTTTAAAAATGAAGTGATCGTCAAAGAATTCCAATATGGCTCTTCCGGTGAGTGCATTTGAATGAGAAGAATCACTTACCTTTAATGTCTTATGTACTGCTGGTTGTACTCTGTAATCCAACTTGTTCTAGTACTATTTGTGTTCCGTGTATCCATTTAGCAGAATCATACTGACCTAACTCTTTCATCCCATGTGATATCCTTACATAGTGTTAAAGGCAAAGAATACCTAGGGGTTTTTGAAACCTCTTTTTAATCTTCGGCAGTTTTATTGGCTCATGTGCAGCTACCTTAGGACTGAAAGGACGGTTCAGTCATAAAGTTACCTCTAAATGTAATTACCTTTGAATGCTTCTTCCTTGCCTGCTTTTTATGACTGTTAGTACCATGATACATGGGTAGACTGCCAAGACTCCCAATTCCAACAATGACTTGCATATTCTACAATTAATAGACCCAAGGAGGAGAACAGAAGCGTGCAAAGCACTTTATAAATTGCTGTCTTTTTATAAATATTTGTTTTTTGCCCTATATTTTAAGCGCATGCAGTATTCTTGATTTGACAATCATTTAGGCCAAAGAATATGCAATAAGAGTGCATTTCATTGAGAGCTGTCAGAAGTGAGACGGGACAGCAAGTAACGAATTATTATTATACTTTTCCAGCCCCAAATGCAAGTGTTTTTCTGCCTTGCCAATCTATTTTACCAGAACAGGAAGCGAAGATGGCACAAAAATAGTTCCTATAATAAAAAACACATGTAGGTTGTGTGTGTATTTTACAAAAGCCTTGGATAGACTTGTATCGCTCTTACATTTTTAAGACCTTCTATTTTACATTGAAAATTTAGGGCGCCTGGTTTCTCGTTCCACTCCAATCCGCTGGTGGCGAGGACAGAATCCTGCATACCGTGGCAAATCTAGTGGCTCTGCACCAAGCTTCTTCAGCTGGTTCTCCGACCATAGCTTCCCTGCAGCTGACCGGATAGCCGCGGTAATTCTCTATTTATTTCCATTCCTCACATACAATGTATATATTTTCTTCTCTGTAGGCAGACCTTTTTAGAAACAGGTTTGTTAGTGTCCTTTCATGCATTTTACTTTTATATATGTGCAAAGGATTTTGTCAGTTGCAGGCCCAGACTGGCAATCTGTAAAGGGGCTACTATAAGATGCTATATACATTCACCGTTTATTGGGCTTGTAGGGGCTGTTTGGGCTTTAGTACCTTCAATATTCCCCATTTTGGATCTCTATCAGGACCTGCTGATTAAATGAATGGTTATACTTCATAGATCATTAAAGAGGATTTGTGGCCAAACCCACTCGATTATTACCTCATTGGAGAAGGAGAGAGTGATGACAATGGAGTAGAAGACAGGTGAGTTGAAAAGCCTGGCTCACTCTGTTTGCCTAGCGCACACTGCATGTTCCCCGCATTCATTGTTGTTGGTGTTTTACAGCAACTCTGATAATGCAGACGACTGCGTGGTAATTGTTGACGACGATGAAGAGGGGGAGGACGGTGAAGATGACTTTGAGGAAAACGATGTGCATGAAATCTCTGATAACACAGAGAAACAAACCGAAGGTACAAATAAATCTATCGTGAGAATATATTCATTTTTCTTTTAGGGAAGTCAAATTGGTTTGGGATGCACCAAAGTGGTTATTTTGGGATTTGGCCAAACAGAATTTTTTCTGTTTATAAAAACTGAGCTCCGTTATTTTTTTTGTTTTAAGTATTGGATTATAGAGCTGCTGTACAGCTTTACAGGCACAAATTTACAGCTCCTTGACCTCCATATACTTTTCACTGGTAGGAGCATATCTCATCTTCTTTGTCTGTGGCAAAGCTCATGTACAGTGGATCACCCTGGGGTACAAGCACCCAGTGCACATTAAGAAGTGCAGAGCTGAGATTGCACTCTGTGTCATCTGGAGGAGAAGTGAATAAGGAATGCTACCACCTGGAGTTAAGAAGGAATTAGCGAAGGCCGGAAACATTATCTGTGTATGGCTGTATTCCAGGGGCAGTTGTACAGAAGCCTTATGCTTCAATACTAATTCAATACTAAAAACAAGATACCTTATGCAGGCTTTTAGAAGGCCTTCAACTTCAAGAATCCCTGCAATAGTCCCATGGTGTGTGCCTAATATTCATTAAATGTTGTAGGACAAGGAGGCCATCACCTTTGTTAAAGGAGTACTAAAGCCGAACTAAAGAAGTAGCTAGAAATGTTGTACATTTTGTTTTGGGCTTCTGTACCAGCCCAAGGCAACCACAGCCCTTTAGCAGTAAAGATCTGTGTCTCCAAAGATGCCCCAGTAGCTCCCCATCTTCTCTTCTGCTGATTCACTGCACATGCTCTGTGCTGCTGTCACTTACTGAGCTTAGGGACCCACTCACAATATACAGTACACATAGAATAGAAATGTCACAATATAAGGCTGATTAGTAATTAATACAGATAATTACTACATGGCAGCACAGAAACCAGTGCAATTAGCATCAGAATTTAATAATCAGCAAACCTGTAGCATCAGCTTATATTACAGGGGAAGCTCATTTTCTGCTGGATAATTAGTGACGAGCCCTAAGCTTAGCTTCTCAACAGCTGCTCAGAGCCCACTGAGCATGTGAGTGTCACAGACACTTTCCAAGATGGTGACCCCCTGTGACAAGTTTGAAGTCCTGGATCATTGCTGCTATTGACAAGCTGAAACTGTATGCTGGTGCAATACGTTTAGTATATAAAACATGGCATTTTTAGCCATATTAATTTTTAGGGGTTAGTTCTCATTTAAAGTGGAAATGTATTAATATATTTGGGAAATTGTCTTCCGTTTAACTATCTATATACCCAGTGAGTCATTTTGTCTGATATTTATCAAAAGGTTACTTTCAGGGGCTTTATCCTTGCCTAGATGGATCTTATAACAAACACAGGGAATATTCCTTTGTTATAGAATTGCTGTATAATAGTGCATAACTTATAACTGTGCTGGGAAATCACAGGTCTTGCTGCATTACTTGCAGTGCTGATGGCTGTCACTCAGGGATGCTTCCTACAATTGCCATTTTGATTTTGGATTTTTTTCAGCATTGTGCCGTAGGCATGTGGTTCTTCTTCCCATACCTTCAGCATGGATTGTATGTACTTGACCCTTAATTAATGACTGATAAAACTTGGGGCCAGGAATGTGCATTAGTCGGTTCCCTCTCTATTGTTGGATTCTGATTCATTATACCAATAAAAGCACTTTTTACCAAAAATACATCTTGGCAATACATGTGGAGCCAAAACCTAGCCAAGCAGATATCTGTCCATACTTGTGCTGTTTTGAGAAGATCCCGAACCCTGTAGTGAAACACAAAGAACAGGTTTTGCATGTTACTCTGTTACAATGTTTACATTCACGGTTGGGAAGTTACAGTGTTTGTCTTTTAGGCACAGATGGTGAGGAAGAAGAAGATGAGGATGATGATGAGGTGCTGGAGGAAGAGTCTGTGCACGAGGAAACGGTGGATTCAACCGTAGATGATCACGAGTCAGGAAATATCGTGCTGGATCCTGATGATTCAGGGCAATCCTCTGGAGGGGACGAAGAGTCGGAAGAGGATGAAGATGGGTAGCTGAGATTAGGAAATGCAGGGAAGCCGCTCCACCCCAACTTCCTAGGAAGCAAGGTGCAAATCAGGTGTGCAGGAAACACAGTGAGTGCTTCAGCCAGATAGGAACATAAATGAGGCTTCTCCCTGGGCATGGCGCGCTCCTCACATACAACTTCTCAGTCAGCCCATGTAGTACAAATGCTTTCCTACATCATGCATTGGGAGAGACGGCATGCCATTCTGTAACCCACATAGAATTTGCACTGGCGACTCTGGGCCCAATAAGAGGCAGCCTTTACAACTGGCTTCTTTCAGGTTGTGCTCTTAATTTAACCCCCTTTTTTTTTTTTTTCTTCCGCTATATATCCTTAAACAAAGGTTATTGATAAATTGTATTTTTTTCTGTAAGCAATACAAAAGCAAGGTTTAAATAGAAATATATGCGTATATAAATATATATATATCCCATGCAGTTTATTAATATATATATAAATTTATATATATGGGCCAATTTCATTTTTAACTCTTCCTTTGCCTGAGGGCCCTACATGGCAGTTCCTTCCAGGTCCCTCAAGCAAAATAAAAAATTGTTTTTATTCTACTGCCAGGGGCCATTTTCTTATTATGAAGCCCAAAGGACTTTCTTTCTGAGGATTTTATTGATTTGTATATTAAAGCAGCCCAGTCTCTGCATCAATTTTGGTTATCACTTGTGCATTTTCCGTCTTCCCGTCTATGCAGTTGGGCTTTTATTCTTCAACTGCTGTCAGTAAAGGAAATATATATCTTATATCTAAATGGTGTTTATTCTCTTTAAAGGAGAATTCAACCCTAAATTTATAAAACCCCTACCTACATAGACTCCATCCTCCCCCCCAGCCTAAGTGTTACTCCGGGCAAATGTCTCTAACGTTTTACTTACCCCTCGCTGCAGATTCAGGCATGGGAGTTCACGGGCGCCATCTTCAGCTGCATAAAAATGAGACCGGCGCTTCTGCAATTTTCACGAGTTTCGGCGCATTCGCAGTTGATGCGAAACAGAAAATTGCTCCAACTGCGCATGGGTCGAAGTACAAGTCCATAGATTTTCGAAGAGAATAAGATGGCGCCCGTGAACTCCGATGCCTGAATGTGCACTGAGGGGTAAGTAAAGCATTAGGGGCATTTGCCCCGGGTAACACTTCGGCTGGGGAGGAGGGAGGGGTCTTTGTAGGGGGCGTAGGGTCTTTTTAAGTTTAGGGTTGAATTCTCCTTTAAGAAAATGGTAAAGTTTGGGGGCATAGCTATTGTATCAAACCTCCCAATGTTCCTTATTTAGGGTCTGGCCATACGGGCAGATTCGGGGTGTTTTTAGAATTATTTCTTTTTCTTTAAACTCTTAGCTTTTACATGGGTGTCGCTGACCTCTTCTAAAAAGCAAATGCTCTGTAAGGGTCAGGGCAGATTCGGGGAGATTAGTCGCCCGGCGACAAATCTCCTCTTCTTCGGGGCGACTAATCTCCCGATCTGCCTTCGGGCGTTAAAATGAAAATCGCCTGGGGACAGGCACACGGAGCGCTTTGTTTTCCGAAGTCGCCCGTAATTGCCTTACGAGGAAACTTCGGAAAACAAAGCGCCCCGTGTGCCTGCCCCTAGGCGATTTACATTCTAGCCGGCGGGAAGGCAGATCGAGGAGATTAGTCGCCGCGTAGAGGAGGAAATTTGTCGCCTGGCGACTAATCCCCCCCCCCCCCCGAATCTGCCCGTGTGGCCAGACCCTTAAGTGTCTCAGATCCCTGTTTAAGCATTGGGATCAGAGACATGTCCTAAAATATTAAGATTTCCAAGGTATAAATCGCAAGCTTTCAGTATATACTGCTTGCCCAATGTGTTTTTACGCCAGTTGCAAAGCAGTATGGCAGCTCTTTCTCTCTGATGATCAGATATGCAAATAAGGTAATAAGCTATGCCTTTACACTTTTATTTCTGTTTGATAAAGGGAAGCTAGATACTTTAAAGGGATACTGTCATGGGAAAACATGTTTTTTCCAAAACGCATCAGTTAATAGTGCTGCTTCAGCAGACTTCTGCACTGAAATCCAACAGATTTTTTTATATTAAATTTTGAAATCTGACATGGGGCTAGACATATTGGCAGTTACCCAGCTGCCCCCCAGTCATGTGACTTGTGCAAGCACTTTAGGATGGAACTACTTTCTGGCAGGCTGTTATTTCTCCTACTTAATGTAAGTGAATTAGTCTCAGTGGGTCCTGGATTTTACTATTGAGTGTTGTTCTTAGATCTACCAGGGAGCTGTTATCTTGTGTTAGGAAGCTGCTATCTGGTGAACTTCCCATTGTTCAGTTGTTAGGCTGCTGGGGGGGAAAGGGAGGTGGGGGTGATATCAGTCCAACTTGCAGTATAGCAGTAAAGAGTGACTGAAGTTTATCAGAGCACAAGTCACATGACTGGGGGGCAGCTGCTGGGAAACTGAGAATATGTCTAGCCCCATGTCAGATTTCAAAATTAAATATAAAAAAATCCGTTTGCTCTTTTGAAAAATGGATTTCAGTGCAGAATTCTGCTGGAGCAGCACTATTAACTGATGCGTTTTGGAAAAAAACATGTTTTCCCATGAGAGTATGCCTTTAAATAAGGTATGTCTTTCCTTGTTAAGGATTGTCTTGGTCTGGATACTAAGCAAGAGGACCACACCATGCAAACCTCAATGTCCCTCTTCGCCTCATTAACGCATGTCAAAGCCATAGTTTTTTTTCCATTAACACAATAGTATGTACACTGACTTACTGTGTGTTTGTGTGCGGGCGTGTGTGTGTGTGCATTTTTAGGAAGAGACGTGGGGGTCTAAAGAGATTACGTAGCCTTCTCCTGCTAGACTGTGCATTAAGTTGAATTTATTATGACCAATATCGTTCCTCGTTGACCCCAAAAATGTTGCAGTCGTTTGAGGATGGCAAAGATGACTATGAGCACAGCGCCCCTTGCTGGCAGATATGTGGAAGCGTAGACTTGGCAGTAAAGCTGCGTATTTGCTCTGCACACAGCAATGCCATATCTATTCTTTCCCATAGAAAGCCCAGCTCGGGATTCTCATAATCCCACTGGAACGGGAAGCGGGGCTGTATAAAAATAATAATAGCGCCATCCAGTAAGGTCGAAGGCATTTCTATTTTGACGAATCGCGGAATCGAATTTTTATCGGCCTGGGGGCGAATGAGTCGACGGTGGTTGGGTTTTACGTGGTCGAAATAGATCTGGCAAATATCACTTTGATTTTCACGTCTCTTGTAGGTTAAGCTGTTGCTCGTGTGCAAATCCGAATGTGAATGGGCGGCTGTTTTGTGTGAAAGGGGGAAGGGGGTTTAGTAGGTTAATGTTTAGTTTTTCTGCTGCTTGGCAGTATAATGCTCAGGATTTTAGTGCACTGAATACCCGTAGCCATAGGAGAATTCCATTCGGTACCTAAATGTTGCTGATTTTACTTTTTTTTTTTTTTCCTTTTCCGGAATGAGCTGGAGTCATTACTAGTCAGGAATTGTCGTGAGCGATTACAGTAGACGCAGGGATTTGCCCTCCAGCTGTTGAGGTGTGGGTTGTGCTGGAGGGCCGCTCATCCATGTATTAGCTCTCCCGCTGCCAGAACAATACACTCCTGAAGGCAGCGGGGGAGATTTAGTTGATATGTCATGTGATAAGTATCTGCTCTTAGGTTTCTCCCCCCCCCAGTCCCGCTCCCATACTCTCATCCGGCTTTCTTTGCTGTGCTGTTGTAAACCAGTTCACTGTTCTTTAAAATGATGTTTTTCTTCCAGGAAAGAAGTTGTTACTTTTTAATAAAAGCTTCAGCCTTGGTGATGTGTGTTTGCTCTTCACTCTCATTTTTGGGAAGGGAAAAAAATAAAACTTAGTGGAAAAGACAGAATGAAATACATTGAGTAAGCGCTCAGCACACACTTGCACGTGTTTCACCCCCCAAAGGTTCGTCGTTAAGTTAACTTTTAGTATGTTATAGAATGGTTAATTGTAAGTAATTGGCCTTCATTATTTATTTTTTATTGTTTTTGAATTATTTGCCTTCTTCTTCTGACTCTTTCCAGCTTTCAAACTGGGGTCAATGACCCCATCTTAAAGCAAGTTCTCTGTAAGTCTTATTGATTTTTTTTTTTATTACTCCTCTTCCTATTCAGGCCTCTCATAATTCATATTCCAGTCTCCTATTCAAATCAATGCATGGTTGCTAGGGTAATTTGGACCCTAGCAACCAGATTGTTGAAATTGCAAACTGGAAAACTGCTAAATAACTCAAAAACCACAAATAATAAAACATGAAAACCAATTGCAAATTGTTTCACAATATCACTCTCTACATCAGGGATCCCCAACCTTTTGAAGCCGTGAGCAACATTCAGAAGTAAAAGGAGTTGGGGAGCAACACAAGCATGAAAAATGTTCCTGGGCGCCAAATAAGGGCTGTAATTGCCCATTTGGAAGCCCCTATGTGGATTGTCTAACCTACATTGAGGCTCTGTTTGGCAGTACATCCAACGGGTTGGAGAGCAACATGTTACTCACGAGCTACTGGTTGGGGATCACTGGTCTACATCATACTCAAGGTTAATTTAAAGGTGAACAACCCCTTTATGTTGTATAAAGGGTATCAATATAGCTTGGCAGTTTATAATTTCTCACCTATAACCTAATGTCTGTACGTGTTTTTCACTTCTGGGGCAAGCAGCTTTTCCTTAGCCCATACCTTAGCCATTAGTGGAAAGAAGATACAAATCTAGTACAGGTGTGTGACCTGTTATCCAGAATGCTCAGGACCTGGAGTTGTCCGGATGACAGATCCGGTAGAATAAAGATACCATCACTCAAGGCTGTTGCTTGCAGGGAATCCCTTGCATTAATTATTTGTCTATGGGAGATGGCCTTTCCATAATTCCAGACTTTCTGGATAACGGGTTTCCGGATAACGAATCCCATACCATTATATTAATGGTATTTAATTAATATTATAATACAGGTATGATTCACAATCCATATCGGGCCTTTTTTGAATCACTCGCAGGCAGTGAGATTTATTCTTTTCTTTATTAATGCATACGTAGTGGTACATGCAAGGAAAGCCTATGGTAATAAGATAGTATGTGCTGCGTCTATGCAAGTGACAAGTATAACAAATGGCTCCTGGAGGGATGGATTCTGCTGAAATACTCCAGCTGCAACCAATTATATGACTGTATATAAATTCTTATTTATAGTGCTAGTACAGATGTGGGAACAACCTTGCAAGTGGATGATAGAAAACAAAATATATATATATATATATATAGTTACATGAAAGGTCAGATGCTGAGCGGCACAAGGCACAGCCCCGTTGAACTTACAATCTAAACGTATGGCCTTTGTTGTGTTGTACATGCGACACAATCAGCTGTAAAGTGACTAATGCTATCATTTTGGAACTCCATTGGTTTATACAATGTCTTTGCTCATACAAACGATATTGAATGTTTAGATTTCTGGGCGTATGTTGCACCCAAAGATCATCCACAAACCACATGAAGCGACATCCATATTGTTATACTCACTCGCATTCTAATTTAGACCACATGCACATTTTTATGCAGCTTACTGTTCTGATTGGCTGGCCTGGAATCAGCCGGTCCGACGTTTCAGCTCATTAATTGGGCAGTCACCAAGCCTGGACTGGCAGGGTCTATTTTGAAAACCGGTCTGGGCCTGGCAGTCGCATCCTATAACTTTAGTCCGGTCCGACTAGTTGAACCAAGTATTAAATCCCCCATTCAGCTCTACGGAGCAGTGGCAAACAGTCCGTTCTGTTTTTTTTATTTTAATGCATTTATTTTGATTTTTCATAAACATTTACATGCACATTACTCCATTTTATCATTGATAGAATAGAAGCAGGGTATGAAAGTGAAAGAGGAGGCAAAAGTTACTGTACAGTTCCCACAACATTGATTAGTATGCAGAGTAACTAAAGTACTTTAGGGCTATTAGTTTCAGAATTCAAAATCCAAATGTCAATAAATTTATCTGGACATCCCGGAGCTATATAGGCTTTTTTATAAAATGGTAAAACTGCATTGACCAACGCCTTCCACGCCTCAGTCGTAGATGCAGTTGGTCTGTTCCACTTGAAAACAATCTTCTTTTTTTTTTTGGCATAATATAAAAGAGTCTGGAGAATCACTCTGCTTTCTTTGGAGAAGACGATTCCCGAGGTTAGCCCTAGTAGTGCAGTTGCTGGGGTAGGTTCAATGGGTAGTACCATAACTTTGGCTATAAAGGCGGAAACCTGCCTCAAATAGTCTTGGATCTCATCCGGGGCTTCTTCTGCATCTGGGACAGGCTTTTGACTTATCCGGATTTAAAGAGTTGAGCCTTATAGGAGTCGTCCGTTCTGGTTTTGATGTCTAAATGGAAAAAAACAAAAGCTACACCTTATTTGCACAAAGAGGTTATTTGGTTAATTTGGCCAAGAACGGAAGCTGCCATATTGCTTTATATGAGGCATTCTCTGAAGACACAAGTTCATCAGTCCCCCGCCACGATGGCTATAAATGGATCATAGCCTTGCGTGTGCTTAAAAGCAGTAAGTGCAATTTAATAGTACATAACCCCTGCTTATAAATAGGATCTATTTTCCCTTTATAACGCGCACGACTAATGCTCCCGCGTCTTTTCACACGGAAATTGCACTTTAGTGTCCCTGTAACGAGCCCCTTCCTCTCAGTGTCATTTCTCCACTTACAAAAGGTTCTCTCTGCAAGTAGTATGGCAATCACTTCAACGTCATTAACTTGTCACTTGGAGGACATCTTCCCTTCTGCGATCTGTCTCTGCTCCCATTCATCTCTGTCAGCATCACACGCAGCCCAGACACTTAATTCTGTAGGAGACTTATTGCAGGCCACTGTAGGATACAGTCAGACAGACATGGGGGGTATTTATCCAAAGGGAAACAAACACTTGTATAGGAGACTTAGCGTTCTCCAGGAGACCATTGGGATTTGTCTGTTCCATAGTTGATAAAAGAACAGTTATGGGTTATTTTAAAGGGGGACTGTCGTAGCTGTAGAAATGCGTCCAGACATTGTAGACATTTAATGATTAAGAAATCATTGCTCTTTGCTGGGGGTTTATTGCAAGACATGTCCTTCTATGAGCCATTTTAACCACCAGAAAAAAAGAGAATTACTCTCGCACACACCTGGCCGCCTGATCAATACGAATCCCCGGTGCTCGGTGAAAGAGGAATTGGCAACCTCGAAATCAGAGTAGAAGAGAAGGAAATCACCGGCACAACTTGGGTAATGCTAGCAGGGGAAAACACTTGCTCATTTATTGCGGATGCAACATTTCGGGACGTAACCCCTTTGTTAAGCAAAGGGGTTACCATTTTAACCACCTACAGGGATGGGATCTGTTATCTGGAAACCTCCCATAGACTCCATCTTATCCAAATAATCCACATTTTTAAAAACGATTTCCCTTTTCTCTTTACTAATAAAACAGTACCTTGTACTTGAGCCTACTAAGAAATAATTAATCCTCATTGGAGGCAAAGTCTAGACTTAAGGTGGCCATACACAGGGAGATCGCCAAATGAACGGATCTCTCCTCGATATGCCCACATTGAGGTGGGTGATATCAGGCTGATCCGATAGTGGGCCCTAGAGCCCAACGATTGGATCAGAATGGAGGCAATACGGGCAGGCAGATCGCGGGACCACATCATTGAACAGATGCGGCCGCAATTCAACAGGATTATTTACCCTGCACGATCAACATCTGCACGACTTTCACCCAGATATCGATCGGGGACGCCCGTCGGATGGCCCCACACACGGGCCAATAAGCTGCCGACTCGGCAGCTTTTATCGGCCCCTGTATGGGGTCGTTTAAGGTATGAAGATCCAAATTACGGAAAGATCCATTATCTGGAAAGCCCCAGGTCCTGAGCATTCTGGATAACAGGTCCCATACCTGTATACGAAATAACTCCAGTAGAACCCACATTTTAGTTTTCCCTGTGGACCATGGCACAATGGAGTAAATTCTAGGAAACCATTTACAATGCAAAACAGCTTGCCTGAATGGGACCAGGATAAAATGAATTCTGGAAAAAAAAATGTTTAACATGGTAACAGAATCCAGTTAGTTTTGGATTTGGCTAAATAAAAACCTACAGTACCTACATTTTTTGGATTTAGCTAAATAGAATCCTGTCAAAATTTGTAGGATTTGGCTTATTTGAACCCTACAAGGCATGTTGCTTTAAAGCTCTGCAAGTAAATGTGACCAATGGTGTATCTTAAATTTCGTCCCTGTAAAAAAAATCCTTAGAGTGGTGGTCTGAATCTCACCCACAAGCCCCCCGAACCCAAACCGCCTGTGCTGCTGCAAATGAGAGTGGGCGGAATGTTTGGCGTTAAAAGTGGCTGGAGAACTACCATACAGTATAACAGATCCCGTCATCTGGGTAGGGGTCTATTATATGCAACTGTGATTATTTTTGCAATTCCATGGTCCAAAAAAGCTTCCATATAACGGGGAAAAATGTAAAAGAGTAAAATCAGGGTTTTACTTTAAAATCGGTGTTAAAAAAACTGCTTAAAATGTGGAATAACTTCACAAAAAGTAAATTACAGGCAACATTTTAAGGAAAATGGTGTAAAATGCCGGAAAATCCAGGAAATGCTCCCGTTGAAATGCACTAAAAAAGGAAGTCTGTGCAAAACCTTCCCCCTAAAATTGGGGTTTGACTATGCAAATTAAAGTTCTGATATGGTTTGTTATTCAGCCAAATCTTTTGGGAAGGGTTCAGCACACATTCCAACCCAAAAATTAGAGCTAGGGCGCCTCCTTTGTGCTTTATGCAACTTTATGAAAGAAGAGCACATGCAGAACTTGAAAGTGTTTACAGCACAATGCACGAGTGCACACCATCTTGGTGGTTACCTAGCAACCGCATCGCCACAGCGATCTGGGCTCCCATCAAATAAGACACCGGTGGCCGCCTAATGAGATGCGAGCGGAAACAGATTGTGACAAAACGTAGATGTGTTATCCTTTGTGCATAAATTATACAGAGGAAGCAGCTGTTACCTACTCGCATTATTTGTGCCTGCGGATGCCGTCGAGACCAGAATTTCTTTAAAAAATAAATACTTATATTATATATATATATATATATATATATATATATATATATATATATATATATATATATGTGATCCTTAAGATTCCGATCATTGTATTTTGTATTGTATTTGGTGCCAAAGTGAAAAATCAAATTTGCTGCACAATAATTTGCCCAAGCAAAATATGCACTTCATCCGCTTTCACGTCTTCTTTTCATTTTGCCCTTCCAACAGGGACATTACAAGGGATAAGATTAAGGATTCATGGAAGCTTGTGGCCTTTTCCCATAGCGACCGCTGATCCCCTGACACTAAGTTGGGGGGGGGGTTGCATTTGAATGTTTTTGAAGCTCGATTTAGAAAATAAAACAAGAAAACAAGTTTTTTTTTCTAAGATATTCGCACGACGAGACGTGCAAATCATTTACACCTCAAAGTCAGCGCTGTTAAACATGCTAATAAGACATCCGGGGATAAAGGACCTCTTTTTAACATTTTTTTAACTCTTTCTGAAAATAAAACACTTGTCCTTCATCCGACCAAGATTTGGTTTCCAGTTTTTGTTTTTTTGTTCCCCAAATCTACAAAATCTGTTTAAAAAAAAAAAAAAGTTCTTAAAGGCGACGAATCAGAATACATTTAAAAATCGTTTGGCTCTCTGCCTTTCAGACTATTGGTTATCCGAGGGTGGGGAGAAGAAATTCAATATGTATGCATGCCGGCACCCCCATACTCTCTCGACAGTGTCACCATCTGCTTGTGGCCCCCGGTTGGATGCTGCCTTTGAGATAAGGAAGCTGTTCTGCATTGAATTTCTTGCCTCCCCTCCCCTTCTCCCATCTTTCCCTGCCTGTTTGTCTGATTCTTATCACGGACTCTCAGTGCAGGATTAAATAGGCTAAAGGTTGCCATAGATCAGGGCCAGAACTAGGGGTAGGCAGAGTAGGCGCGTGCCTAGGGCGCAAAGCTTAGAGTGCGCCAGGCATGTACCTTTCTCAGCTTCCTACCCCTAGTCCGGCTGAGTGCTCTCCTCTTCAATATGTGTACTGTTTGTGCAGTACACCGGAAGGGGATGACGGGTCGGTCAGCGCGCGGTGGAAGGGGCGCCACGGCTGGCTGGGTTGCCTGGGGCACCTGGCCGACCTGGCCCGGCCCTGCCATAGACGCACAGATAATATGGTACAAAAATAATTGTCGTACAATATTCGGTGTGTGTATGGTGGGAAAAGACTCAACTTATATCGGCAGAAGACTTGGATATCGGTCGGCTCGTGGATCGGGCTGGACGGAAAATTTTGATCGGGTGCCTTTGAAGGCACCCAAACATCAGCCATTGTTAAGGTGGCCATAGACGCACAGATAATATTGTACAAAACGAATTTCCATATGATATTTGGTGCATGTATGGTGGGAAAAGAGCCATCCTAAATCAGCAGAAGACTTGGATATCGGTCGGCTCGTCGTTCAGGCTCGACTGAAAATTTTGATCTAGTGCCTTTGAAGGGACCCAAACATTGTCCATTGTCAGTACTGAATTGTCAGATACAGGTAGAATTTTATTGTTTCTACCTGTTTATCTGCCTGTATAGCTGACGATCCAGCTCTACACGTGTGTATTGAAACGAAAGATCTTCTCCAAGAAAGATCCTAATTGTTACATCTATGGCCACCTTTGTGCTGAATCATCAGATACAGGTAGAATTCTATTGTTTCTACCTGTATATCTGACGATTCAGCTCTACACGTGTGTATTGAAACAAACAATCTTTCCAAGAAATGCAAATTTTTAAAAATGACTTCCTTTTTCTTTTTAATAGTAAAACAGTACCTTGTACTTGATCCAAACTAATATACATGCCCGTATAGGAAGAAAATCCAGCCGATTGGGTTTCATTTCTACATGCTTTTCTAGTAGACGGTATGAAGATCCAAAAATCGGAAAGACATGTTATCCGGAAAACCCCAGGTCCTGAGCATTTTGGATAACAGGTCCCATACATGCACTAGTGATGCAGCCATAATGTTTGCATTCATCAAAACCCGAACCTAAATTTTCTTATTTAAATGTGACATCAATCAAGAAAAAGTGGATCGCCTGTGAACAGAGAAAGAAATCAGAATCTGTGGATTAGGCTGAATGTGAATCGTGGAGTCAATTTCAAACCAGATACAGCAGCCCAAATACAGCAGCCTCCAACTTTTGCTATTGTACCCTAACACAGACATGCTTTTGCTCCCCTTAGTCACGGCGCAATGTTTTGGCACCGACTCTCCGCCGCCTATTTTAGCTTTATTTGCATTACTTGTATCCGTCCTTTTTCCCTACCATGTGCAGGTGTCGTGTTCAGTCAGAGCGGCACATCATCCTCCCCTCGGGACCCACAGACAGACCCATAAATGTGACGTTCCCAGTGACTGGGTTACAAGCAGCTCACAGTGGGAGTCTCAATGACTTTATGAGTCTCTCAGTACATTCCAGACTTTTGTGTCCATTTCTAAGCTATGTTTGTGTTGGTTGGAGAAAGAGAGAAGCCACTGGCCCCTGATAGCTGAAAGTCACTGGCAACCCTGGCAGAACCTTGTCCGACTGTGGAGTTGATGCCTTTATAAAGGTAACGTCTGAGATGATATACGCCGTGCCCTGCTCTGTTCTATTCACAACTATGGATTTGGCTGCACATTGTCACATAGACAGAGGCAGATTTCATGCACAGCTTCGCCTAACTAAGCCTGGCGCACTGACTACAGGATTTGGTTTGGAATTTGTCCGAATGTGAATTCTGCAAATTGCACTGGGAATCTTAAGTCTTCAGGCAAACTGAATCAGGTCATGTGACAAATACTTGATAATTTATTTGTACTCCTTGCGCTGGATCTAACTTACTATGTGCCCAGAACATTCCTTCTCTGCATATTTTTTATTTATACATATGGGTGGTAGGCACCATATTATTTCCCTTAGACAGTACAGTATGAGGGTATAGATTATTGTGCGCCCAGAACATTCCTTCTCTGTATATTTGTATTTATACATATAGGAGGAGGAGGTGCCATATTGATTCCCTTAGACAGTCAGTATGAGGGTATAACTTATTGTGTGCCCAGAACATTCCTTCTCTGTAGATTTGTATTTATACATATGGGAGGAGGTGCCATATTGATTCCCTTAGACAGTACAGTATGAGGATATCACTTATTGTGTGCCCAGAACATTCCTTCTCAGTATATTTGTATTTATACATATGGGAGGAGGTGCCATATTGATTCCCTTAGACAGTACAGTATGAGGGTATCGCTTATTGTGTGCCCAGAACATTCCTTCTCTCTATATTTGCATTTATACATATGGGAGGAGGTGCCATATTGATTCCCTTAGACTTCAGCAGACATGTCATATATTTATTACCACTAGGGTCACTGTAGTCTTATGGAGTATGGTTGAGCCCAGGCCAACCCTTAGGAGCGAGCTGTATGATGGTAGGCATGAGTGTGCTTGTATGTACATGTATGTGTACACACCTTACCCCATTCATATCACAGGACAAGGGCTGTGACATTGCATGAACCATACCATTTCCATCGCCGGTGCCTTGGGGCAGGCGTAGGCATGCTGCAGTCTATGTCTCCGCTCTGGGGAAGCGGATTACTTTCCCTTTATTTCTGTTCGACTCCATTGTGCTCCGGGTCTGACCGTCCCTCTCCAGTTCTTTGTTTTGGTATCACCCCTGTCTCTGTGTTCTGGTCTCCATCCCTCTGAGACCCCAGATAAGCCGTGCGTTTAGAATTCCTTGGGGAGGGGACAGATCTGTTTGGAGTTGTTTCCATGTAATGCTGTGGGCACTGGCCTCTCTGTGTGTGACTGCCATCTCTCCCATGTCCCCCCCCTTGTTTCCATTGATCCCACTTTTATCCCTTGTATCTGAATGTCATTTGCTGAACAGCGCTGTAGGCTCCCAAACTTCCTAATGCAAAATGCTCACCTCTCCTGTGGGCACCTGTAATGTACCCACCACTAAGGTTGCCACCTTTTCTGGAAAAAAAATACCGGCCTTCCTATATATTTATCTTTTATTCCCTATTAATAACATTGGGATTTGCCATAATTTTTACCGGCCAAACCGGTAAAATACTGGCCAGGTGGCGACCCTACGTACCACCCAGCAGCTCATTTTTGTTTCTCCGTCTGAGCCATTGTGAATGTTGCTGTCTCTGTCCCTGCTGGTTGCTCCGTGTCCAGTTATTTATCATGTTTTGGGGTCCTGCTGGGCAAGAGAATAACCTGCGGGTTGGAGCAGAGACCTCTGGAAGGGGTACAGGAGAAGCAGATTTGTAGCTGTACGTCTATATAATTCATAGATATGTATCTGCTGTGCACTGCAGGGAGTTAGGCGGAACGAGGGGAGGGTAGGTGTGCTCTGGCAGCGATGTACCTGCTCTGTGTATAAATGGAGGGGTGGGTTGGTAGAACAAAGGGCACCCCCAAGGTCACGAGAACATGCTAAGGACGGCATAACTAATGAGTCCCTTTCATGGGCACCCATGGAAATCGCAGCCGGACATTGGCAAATCTGAGACCAACAACAACATCGTAACAAAAAAGTGAACGAAGCTTACAAGCTGGAATGGCAAAAATATTGCACAACTTTCCCCTTTTTTGGTATTTTGTGTGTCAGGCCAAGAGGAGCGTTTCCAGGACGGCTGGGACGTGTTTCGCGGAACATACTCCCTCTTGGCACTTATGGGTGGGTGTGTTGGGGTGCGGGGAACTGTTGTATTTCGGATTTGATGAGATTCCCCCCCTGGCATTGATCTGTTCCTGTTTGAGTGTTGCTATGTCAGAGGTTAAAGACATCCTAATGCCAGTGTTAAGCTTAGACCCAGAAACAGCTGTCAGTGTGGGGACCCCCTGTCTCCCTGCTCTTCTTTCAGGTATTACTCCCTCCTCCTGCCCTTTCAGTCCCGTCTTTCCTCCCTCAGTCCCAATTGGTGATCCCACCCCGCTCCTTTGTGTCTCGCTGTGTCTCCAAGGTGTTACTTGCCCCCCCCCCCCGGTGCCCCCCAAATATGCCTTGCCCTTTTCTACTATCTTCTTGTGGATTCTTTCAGGTATTTCACTTAAGCTGCCTTTAATCTTTTTCCCCTCCCTCATACCTCTTTCTTCATAGCCCCACCTTCTATCCCAACTCTTATTCGCTCTCGCTCGCCCTCCCTCTGCATGTCTCTGTACTCTCTTCCCCCTCTTTTTTCTATCCTCCTCCCCTCTGTGTGTGTGTCTATCCCTTCTCTCCTCACTCCAGCAGAATGGAAAGTGTAGCTGTCAGCTTGTGTCACTCTGGGAGCCTCCCTCACACAGACACACAATCCTGCCACATTGCCACACAGGCACACACACAGTGGCACTGATTCAGGCTGTGTGGCACCTTCTCACCACCACCCCCTTTCCCAGCCTCTGATGCCCGTTCCGGTGGTAGGCTGCTGTTTCACAGAAGATCACAGGCATGGTTGGAGAACTGGGACTTTAACTACCTGCTGCGGGGCTGTCAGCGCTAACTAGAGGTACCTACCTCTCCCTCACCTACCTGCTTTCATTTCTTGCACGCCAACTCACTCCACTGCTATGGAGTTTAAGAACGAGTGACCCTTCTCCTTTATTATACACCTGCCACCCCTGTGCAGTCATCGCTTGGAAGGGCTTCCGGGCGGCAGTAATGTGTCAACTGACAGCTAGCTGCCTGACCTCTTTCAACTTTCTTCTTGTCTTTTCCTTTGGGAATTGAGCAGACTAGATCTTTCATTTTATATGTATTTTTGTTGGGTTAATATGTGTTGGAATGGGACAATAAATCCCAGTAGTTTTCATTGTTTTCTTGGTCATTTCTCTGTTTTTCTGTTTAATGTTTGCCTTCCAAGACTTCTCACTCACTCTTTGAAATTCACGAGTCTCTCACTTTTTTGGATGATTATTTTGCATTTTCTTGACTGTGCCAACGGCCGAGCAGGACGGCCGGGAACATTCTGTTTTTCCCATTAAAAGGAAAACAGAAAAAAGTTCTAAAACAAAAGTCCTCCTGCATAAAGATCAGTTTTCAGTATAAAGGAGAAGTGATACCTTTGTGCTTTGCTTGAATCCACCGCTGCTTCTCTCTGTCTCCTGTGAGGGTTAATTGTATATTGTTTTACTAAATCAGATCACGATGTGATACCCCCCCTCCTCTCTTTTTTAGGACCCTCAAAGGTCTCTTGGCCATACGCTCCTATGGGTTCGATGCATTGAGTGTGAAAGAGCCCCAGCCAGTAAATGCTTCACTTCTTCTATAGAACTGGAGAGATTTCTCACAGATTGTGCTCTTTTGTCTCTCGCAATTCAATGGGAGCCCCGAGCGTATAGCAGTGATCTGAGTATTTTTGTTACATTAGGCTTTTGTGATGGTCGTTTCCTACATTGCTTGCTTGTTAATTTGTGTTTTCCATTATCCGAATTGTGCTTTATGTTTTCTTTGTGGCCCTCAGCGGTCGGCTCTGTGTCTCTTTAATGTGGAAACTTTCTTAAAAGGTTCCATTTTTAAACCAGCTTCTAAGTCGGTGTATGGTCAGCTCTTGGGTGGGAGGAGGTGAACAGGTAAAGGGGAAAGAATTATATGGAAGTGCCAAGGAGATGGATAGAGTTGAGTTGGCACAAGGCTCAGGGGCATGGAGAGATGACATCATGGATTGGGGTGCATTTTTGTAGAAGAAAGATCTGTCTGGTGGATACCAGGGGCGTAACTGTATCGGGTACAGAGGTTGTCACCCCAACTAGGTTCTGGGACATGAAGGGCTTGGACTATATAGAATTAAATATTTTACTAAGACTTCCCTCAATTGCCACATGCACAGATTTAGGGATAGGTAGAAGCAGTTGGAATGTGGTGGAGCCGAAGGTGGAACGGGGAAACGAACCCCCTGTTCCAACAGGCTTTTTATTATAGAGCCTTAGACATTTATACAAGTCTGCGCCGGTTACTGGTATTTTTGTACCTGGCTGTGCCAGCTCTGCTCTCCTTTTTACTGTGTCCTTACCTGCTACTGACAAAATTGCTTAGGCCATCATTGTCTGGGCACATATATAATATTTCATCCAATATTGGCACTGGCTGGTTTCATAGAGTGGCATCTCCATCATCATCAGGTGGGGCAAATAATAATTTAAGGGGAAACAAAAATAAACCACCTGAAACAGTATCTATCGATCAATCAATCTATCTGTCTGTCTGTCTATCATCAATAATCTGTCATATAGCAAATAACGTCTCATCCCTGTTGTAAAAAAACAAGGTTATTACTAATCATTGTAGAGTTCAATTAACATATAAAGCAGGATATTCTTTCTCCTAATGCACAGGTTCCAGTAAGTGACATCACTAGAAATGATGACATCACTGAGAAATATGTATAATGATATGTTTTAGAGGCTATTCGTGGCTTTTGTCAACTGTATTAAATATATAATTTATACCCTATTGATAATGGGTGGGACCCAGATCGTTGCCCTTTCTGAACTAGATCTTGGCCATCTAAAATAAACGGCCTATGAATAAATCAGATTGATATAATCTAGCTCTTCCTTAATATAGAGATGTAAGGTGAAAAAGCTTGACTTAATAGAGTGCATAAATATTGAATGGCAGGTATATTACTACGTATAAGGTGCACAGGTTGAGTAATTGCCTCACTTTTATCGATGTTCAGTACTTACCCGTGTTTGTTTGCCCTTTCTTCAGCTTTGCAATGTGCTTCTCTCCATTTTGTCTCACCTTATTTCTCCTCCTGTCGATCTCCAATGTTCTCAAAGCCTTTGTTTCTCCTGCTTTCTTCTGCCCATTTGTCTTCCTGCCATCGAGCCAACACTCCCCCACACCCCCTGCTCCCTCCAGCTCCCCTCCTCAGCTTGCAGTATAAGGTGGGAATTAGCTCCCTATCTAGAGCCTGGTACCAAGCATCTCAGGTCAGAGCAGGGTTGCTCTCTGCATTGCACACACCAATTTTCTTAAGCATGCAGATGGGTGAGAAGACTCTTTAGTCAATGTCTGGGTGAGAGCCGCCATAAAAAAGTCTATCAGTAACCAGGGCTGGAGTTAGAGAAGTCAGTGGGCCCTGAGAAGTACAGATAGATAGAGTGAAGCCCCATCTTTGGAGATGAATTGGTAATGTCCATCTTGCAGACGACTGAGCACTCCAGTAGTCAGGGGCAACCTGCAAGTTGAATCACAACAGCTGAAGGGCTACAAGTTGTCCATTCATGCTGGCGGGGCAAGAGCTGCAGTTTGAATTCCCATGCATAACTACCACAGATTGCTAACAATGTAATAACATGTGAATTTGTCGGTTTTCCAAGGACAAGGCAAATGCTCAATTTATCTTCTAACCATCTTTGTCATTTTTACAAGGTGTCCTGACAAATAGAGGCTCCTGTAGGCTGCCAGTCTAACAAATTGCAGTTTTTTGGCAGCCCCCAGGAACTTTTTTCAGGCTTGTGTTTCTCCCCAACTCTTTTTACAGCTGAATGTGGCTTATGAGGAAAAAAGGTTGGGGACCCCTGCTCTAGGAGTTGACTGACTGCTTTGGCTATGACTTGTAGTCTTGTGAAATGCACCACTGATTCAGCTCACCTGGGCACCTGGGTATAGCACCCTGTGATGTTGGATGTGATTTTTTTGAACTACCTTCCATTCCTAGGTGCCCGCTGGGTGGAATATTCTATGCAAGTAGTTTTTCCGATAGCAGCTACAGATTTGTCCTCACTTAATCAAGTTGGCAGCTAGTTGGCCAGTTTTTGGCCTATAAGATACAGTGGCCATAATTGAGCCAACCATGCCTGGTGCCTGACTGAAGCCAAGTGTACAGATGCAGTAGACCTTAAGGGTGCCTGTTTACTGTTCTTCTCATTCGGGCAGGCAGCTTTATTATTCCATGTTGTACAGGTATGGGACCTGTTATCCTGAATGCTCAGGACTTGGGGTTTTCTGGATAACAGATCTTTCTGTAATTTGGATCTTCATACCTTAACTCTACTAGAATATCATATAAACCAAAATAAACCCAATAGGCTGGGTTTGCATCAAATAAGGATTCATTATATCTTAGTTTGGATCAAGTACAGGGCACTGTTTTATTATCACAGAGAAAGAGGTACATTTTTTTTTAAATATTTGGATTATTTGATTACAATGGAGTCTATGGTAGACAGCCTTTCTGTAATTCGGAGCTTTCTGGATAACTGGTTTCCGGATAACGGACCGCAACCTGTACTGTTTTATTATTACAGAGAAAAAGGGAATGGTTATTTAAAATTGAAATTTTCTTTCGCCGAAAATGTCTGTTCCCGTAATTCTGAGCTTTCGGGATAATGGGTTTCTAGATAAATAATGACCAAAGCCTACCTAAAACCTCAGGGCTCCCTCAGGAAGCTCATTTTTCCTATTTTACTCCTTCACTTCCATCTTCCCCTTAACAAACTGACCCTGGGGTCCCTGGAACGGGAGCCAGATTATGTTGCTTCCCCAATCCCAAAAGTTCTTTGAAAGAAGCCAATTTCCAGCCAGAGAAATGTTGATTCTATAAATACAGCCCTGCTCCCTCGCATTTCCCCTTCCAAGCAGACACCCTGCTATAGAGACTTCCCTTTTCCATCGGGCACTTTTCTCTCTCTCTCACGCTCCTCGGCTTGCACGCTGAAATCCCTCGCAAGGGCGGCTCTGAAGGTGCAATTGTTTATTAGGACAAAGTGCACTCGCCTTAGAATTGAACTCGACACAGAAATCTGCCATGGGACTTCCTGGGCATTGTGTTACACGCTGACTCAGGCAGAATCATTTCAGCTGCTCAAGGGTTTTCTTTTTCACCAGTTTGACCAAAATCTGATGTAATGCTATCTTTTTTTCCTGAAAGATAACAGATCCTTTAATAATGCCTTGTGTTTATGTTATCATGCATTCAAGGGCACTGAGCATGTCCACTTAATTGTCTTAATCGCCCTCAGCATTTACAGATCCATTGTACTTTCATTATGTTTTATTTTCCCTTTGAATTTGTCTAATTACAATATAAGAGGGGCGTATATCTGTTTGTCTTGTAGGTGTTATTGGTGCAATTGTTATTTTAGGTGGGGAGGGCCCAGGACTCTTCTCACTGTGCCATTATAGGGGTGGTTCACCTTTAGGGTAAGGGCACACGGATAGATTCGGGGAGATTAGTCGCCAGGCTACAAATCTCCTCTTCTTTGGGGAGGCTAATCTCCCAGAACTGCCTCCCCTGCCTACCCGCCGGCTAAAATGTAAATTGCCGGAGGGATGGCACTCGGAACAAAATTGCCTCAAATGGAAACTTCAGGCGATTTTGGAAAACGAATCGCTCCGATTTTCATTTTGGGACTCAACCAACTGTGCTGTTAATGCTCTTTTGATGGGTCAGGTAAGGGTATATAAGTAATTGCGCCTGTCAGACCAGGCTGGGGTTGGGAGATAGTGGGTTAGTTGGTGTCAGTTATCAACAAATGCTACTCTTCATGCAACAGATACAAGTATGGGATCTGTTATCCAGAATGCTCCGGAACCTGGCGTTTTTCGAATAAGTGATCTGTTAATTGGATGTTTATGTCTTAGGGTCTGGCCACAGGCAATGAAAATCGCCTGGGGGAAGGCACACGTGGCTATTCATTTTCCGAAGTCGCCCGAAGTTTCCTCGTGAGGCAACTTCGGGCGACTTCAGAAAATGAATGCCGCATGTGCCTTCCCCCAGGCGATTTTCATTTTAGCCGGCGGAGGGCAGGGGTAAGGCGGTTCGGGGAGATTGTTGCCTCGAAGAAGAGGAGATTTGTCATTGGGGCGACTAATCTCCCCGAATCTGCTCGTGTGGCCAGATCCTTTAGTCTGCTAAAAAATATCTTTTAAACATTAAATCCAATAGGATAAAAGGATTAATTATATCTTAGTTGGGATCAAGTACAGGTAAGGGAAACCCGTTATCTAGAAACCTCCGAATTACAGTATGGTTGTCTCCATCCCGTTATTCCCTTTTTCTCTGTAATAATAAATTAATTCATTGTACGGGCATGGGACCCATTATCCAGAATGCTCAGGACCTGCGGTTTTTCTGTAATTTAGATCTCTGTGCCTTAAATCTACTAAATATCATTTAAACATTAAATAAACCCAATAGGCTGGTTTTACCTTCAATAAGGATTAATTATATCTTAGTTTGGATCAAGTACAAACTACTGTTTTATTATTACAGAGAAAAAGGAAATCACTTATAAAAATGGGGATTATTTGATTATAACGGAGTCTATGGGAACTTTCTGGGTAACAGTTTTCCAGATAACGGTTCCCATACCTGTACTTGATCCAAGCTAAGCTATAATTAATTCTTATTAGAAGCAATAACAGGCTGTTGGGTTTATTTAATGCTTATGTTTTAGTAGACTTAAGGTTTTAAGATCCGAATTACGGAAAAATCTCTTATCCGGAAAACCCCAGGCCCGAGCATTCTGGATAATATGTCCTATACTTGTACAAGGTTCTGTTTTATTATCACAAGAGAAAAAGGAAATCATTTTTCAAAATGTTAATTATTTGATTAAAATGGAGTCTACGTGAGATGGCTTCCCGAAATTCAGAACTTTGTGGATAAATGGTTTCCGGATAAAGGATCCTATACCTATATTCGTGTATGCTGTAGAGAGATCTTCCATTATAATATACCAGCATACAAGGGTTGTAGGATCTATCAGGGCAGTCACAAAGGTCCCTAGTTTTTAGGGGTCCAAGTGCGTAATTTCACCTGTTTTTGCATAATTTTCATATAGGAGGAGAATACAGGTTATGTCGTTGGAATAGAGGTAGGGGTGGTGTAGGTAGGGGGCCCATTTTGTCAGCCAAGGGCCCCTGCATCCATACATATTTATCAAAGGGTAACCTTCAGCCACCAAACAGCACCATGTGACGTAGCTGGAATTTCTATTTAAACAGACAATAGACCTATCTGTAGGGTGTATTTTCCCTTTAAACACAATCTTATGACTTGCTTCTAAAGGACTGAATGGGCTTTGATGGGGGAAAAAAAGAGATCTTAGAGTGCGTGGGCATTGCTCAGTGGAGCGACAAATGAATAGCCTTCTGGCTAAGGTGATAACCACGAGTCAAGTCAACAAGTTTATATAATAAAGCTGCCGGGCCGTGGGCACAGATAAAAGGAAAGGCCCATTATCATAACAGCTTTAAGCCTTTAACTCTTTGTCTGCAAATGGGGGACGCACAATGCTACTGTGAGCACCCAGCCCCAGGGGCTTCTGGGAGGTTAAACTAACAGGTTAAAGGGCAAGGAAACTGAAGCAAGAAGATACAATGACCCATCCGATGGTGTGTTCCTACATAAACACCTTCCTCTGTGTGTGTCCTGTAAAGCAACCAAGATAACCATTCACCATTTCCTTTACTCCATAAACGCTACATGCGTGTTTTATTTTTGTGCCTGACGAATACCGGCATCATCATCCTCTTGGTTGCCTGGTTGACTCCTTCCTTATGGAAGCTTGGACACAAGCTGCAATTTGAGGAGATTTGTCCCCCTCCTCTTCTTCGGGGCTACTAATCTCCCCGAACTGCCTTCCCGCCGGCTAGAATGTAAATTGCTGGCTGGATGGCACTGGGAGCGTTTCGTTTTTCGAAGTTGTCTCAGAAAACGAAGCGCTCCGAGTGGCATCCCGCCATCTCCTCTTTTTCTGGGCGACTAATCTACCCGAACTGCCTCCCAGAAGGAAGGAGATTTGTCGCCTGACAACTAATCTTCCCAAATCTGAGCTTGTGCCCTGACCCTTAAAGCTGAAAAGAGTCAGAAGAGGAAGGCAAATAATTAAAAAATGAAAAATAAATAAATAATCATGACCAATTGAAAAGATGCTTAGAATTGGCCATTCTATAACATACTAAAAGTTAACTTAAAGGTGAACCACCCCTTTAAGTCAGCTGTAGGTGGAAAAATCCAGTTAACTTAAAAGTTGCTAAATTGGTGGGTTTTTACCTAAACTGGCCACTGTTATCCTTATCCTTGTAATACTATGATAAAACCATGTGACATGCTGATTGGTTGCTGTTGATTGAATTCTCCGGGGCAAACTTACATTATTGGGCTTTTCTGTTTCCCTTTGCATTGCAGGTTGTCCGTGGTATTTTTTTCATTCCCAAAGTCCTGTTACTTGAAATAACACCTGTTTATTTATAGTTCCAGATGTAACTGATAGTAAAGTGGGTTCCTGGAACTTTCGAGTTGCTTTGATTTGTCACTTCCCTGATGACATCCGTGACGACAATGATGCCAATATTTAATAATTATTGTGTGTTCTGTCTCCTTTTGTACACAGGCTGGTGACACCATGCTGGTATCGGCATTACCTTCTCTGCTTCTGCTGCTTCTCAACTTACTCCCGTGTGTGCGAACGACGCGCCCCCCTCGAGTGTACCTTTCATACAGAGGTAAGGGCCTCAGCCTTCTGTCTACAAACTAGCTGGAGATCTTTCCAGCTCCCGTTCGTGTTTAAAGTGTACAAGCTATGCCCTCATCCGTTGCACATTAAAGGAGAACCAAACCCTTATTTATAAAAAACCCTACTCCCCTACCCTACATAGACCCCCTCCATTCTCCCGCCCCCAGCCTAGCTGTCACCTTTGGTAAATGCCCCGAACTCTTTACTTACCTCTGTTTGCGGGTTCAGCACAGCGGAGCTTACAGGTGCCATCTTCCGGCTCTTTGGGTATTCTTCCAGTATTTCTGCAATTTCCGGCATTTTTGGCACATGCGCAGTTGTCAAAAACCCGAAGACTGCTCCAATTGCACATGCGCCGATACTGCATTTACTCCCCAAAGAAGACCAAAGAGAAGAAGATGGCGCCCGTGAGCTCTGCTACGCTGAATCTGCAAAGAGAGTAAAGGCAATTACTGAAGGTGACCGCTAGGCTGGGGGGGGGGGAACAGTCTATGTAGGGTAGGGGGGTAGGTTTTAATAATTAAGGGTTTGGTTCTCCTTTAAGGGTTTATTTTCCCTTTAAAACATTTCCATTTTCATCTTTTGTGTTAAGAAATGTCTTATTAAGGGTTTGGTTCCCTTTAAGGGTTTATTTTCCCTTTAAAACATTTCCATTTTCATCTTTTATGTTAAGAAATGTCTTATTAAGGGTTTGCTTCTCCTTTAAGGGTTTATGTTCCCTTTAAAACATTTCCATTTTCATCTTTTATGTTAAGAAATGTCGTATGAAGAGTTTGCTTCTCCTTTAAGGGTTTATTTTCACTTTAAAACATTTCCATTTTAATTTTTTACTTTAAGAAATGCCTTTTATTATATATATATATATATATATATATATATATATATATATATATATATATATATAATATAATATATATATATATATATATATATATATATATATATATATATATATAAATGTAGTGAAAAAAAGGGAATAATAGTGGCCAGTGCATCTGATAATCTAAGATGGTATATTTAACGGCAGTGCATGCTGGGATCGTTCCTGCCTGTGGGAACCGTTATCTAAAATGCAATCTTTACCTTGCGTTCATGCTTTTGGGATTGGAAATTCTGTTATGTGGAGGGGGCCGAGAAGCTGGTTGAATTCATGTTGAATTCATGAGCTGAATGTTAGGAACCATTAGGAAGGGATTAAATGGAATTCTTGCGTTAATATTTTCCTTTATATGGTGCTGACCTATTCCATAGCACAATCCTTTGTTGGAAGAAACCAGATTACCAGGGGCGTAACTACAGAGGAAGCAGACCCTGAGGTTGCAGGAGGGCCCAGGAGGTATAAGGGCCCCATGAGCCCCAAATAATGAGCAATTTCAATATCTATTGGTAGAACAAGCAACCTCTGGATATGTCTGGGGCCCTAAAATGAATTTGCACAGTACTGTCGAGCAGGAGCCACAATTTGTTATCGCGTTCCACTCTTTGGCCAAAGCTTCTGAAAGAGAAAGGGATTCATCTGGAAAAGGGAAGAATATGCCCCTGTCTTTTTTTCTTTTGTGTCTCTCCTTCCAGAATGTATTGTCCCGGGGCACATTAGCCAGTTGGGGGGGGGGGTCGGATTCTTGCACTTTGCTTATTGCATGTGATAAAATGCGTTGTTGTGTGTTTGTGGCCCCTGCTACCTAAAGGTCACCCTGGGGAAGAGATTAGCTTGTATTTGCTTTGTGTGTATTTGACCCCTAACCTCCAAAGGTCTCAGAAGGGTGAGGAATTGTCTCCTTAGGTTTCCTCCTAATGGAATTTTTTTTGGGGAGGAGGTGGTGTTGACCTTATTTAGGGTTTGTGAACAAAGCAGGTTGTTTAACACCTATCCCTGTACAAACACACGCATGCGGTAGGAGCACACACTCACACATTGTTGGCAGGGGCACAAGGCTAATTGGATAGCTAAAGTATTTATGTTGCAACAGGGAACAAATTTCACTTTCATTCGCTCTTGCAGATAACTTGCTGGTGAATGAAGAGTTATGGGAATCAAACACCTAAATATGGAATTGAGGAAGAGGGTACGTTATTATAAGTCGGGTTCTTCTCGTAGCCTTTAATTTCTTGCATTGCCTGCATGCGTTCATACATAGGCGTGTATGTTGATCTTGTCTGGTGGGGCGTTCTCTGCAGACATCAAAAGAAAACCTCATCTGATGGCCTTTGGAGCAGGCAGTGAGCTCAGCAAGAAATGAGTGTGCCCTAATGCATTTTTGGCTTCTAAGGGCAAGGGGGCTCAAGATGATATCAGGCGGGTTATGATATTAAGTAATTAGGGCGGCATTGCGAAAACACCCCAAATTTTGTCTCACCCCCCAAGTTCCCTTTATGGGATTGTCTGATTTTTGAACACAGAGATTCACCCACTTTTGGATCCATTTATCATTAATTTTATATTAGTACACCCATTGGCACACCCAAACCAAACACACCCACTCCCAAAAACCACTAGACCTGGTGCACCGTCCTTATCTATATACTCACTCCCATCCTGCCCCTCTCTGACATCAGGGAAGGGGACAGATAGGGGTAAGTATTTAAATAAAAGATGGCAACCAGAAGGGGGGGGGATTAAAGGGCCTTGACATTGGTGGTGGGGTGAGGGAGAAAGATCAGCCTCCCACCAGGCTGGGAAATCACTCCACTGTATGGTCCCTGTGGTTTTAGCCAGCCCTACACAACCCTAGTGTGTACTTAATATACACCATTAAGTTTAAGGGTCTTTTCTCTGGAATCTGATACAGGACTGGGGTCCCAGGTTCAATTCTAACCTGGGCGCGATCTGAAAGGCGATTGTATGTTCTCTGACGTATAGCCATAATAATAATATATAATATAGTCAGAATAAGAGAAAAACAATATAGTGTGGCATGCCCTTGATTGTCACCACCAAAGATGAGCAGAATATAGAGGGTGGAGTTCATCGGCTTTTTTTGATGTACTTTGTTCCAGACAAGAGCATCCCAAAAATACTGTCTTACCTCACCACAGACGTGGGGACCTATTAATAGGGAGGCCTGAGCCCCTCTATCTGTGTGTGACAGCTGAGCCTTTATCCCTCGCGTCATTGGGTGTGTGTGAAGCTCTGGGCATCTGCACAGCAGGCTCAGCCTGGGGACACCCTAAATATATATATATATATATACATATACATGAGCCGAGCTATCCTTTGTGTCAGTAGATATCTATGTGTGAACTGGATGAGCTCACAGCCTGCACATGCCAGGTGGAGGATATCCTTTAGGGCAAAGGCATCGTTCATGGAAAATCCAAAGTATGTGTTCCATGCCGGAGAGAGAGAGAAAATTTAACAGCTTCATTAAAAGTCCCTTCGTTACGGTTTTGGAAAAATCGAGACTGGTGTCACATGCCATATCCTTGTCTGCGCCTGCCGGTCTCATGTTATATTCTTTTAGCAGTGACCTTCCCTTACCTGGAATTACTTTGGGTCTGTCGTCCATTTCATCATTGTGTCATCCACCTGGCCGGTATTTTATTGGCCTGGCCAGTAAAAATGATGGCTAATTCCAATGTTATTAATAGGGAAAAAAGATAAATATATAGGAAGGCCGGTATTTTTTTCCAGAAAAGGTGGCAACCCTGCCTTTGTAGTAGGTCCGGACTGAGAATTAAAATAGGCCCTGGCATTTCAGGTACACAGAGGCCCAATCAGCCCACATAGAGGCCCAAACAGCTCACACCAGCCCACTAAATACTGACTTTCTATGGGACCCTATAGCAGCCCCTCTGGCATTTGCCAGAACCCACAGATTGCCAGTCCAGGCCTGCTTTGTACAACCTGAAAAACGCACCCTCCTAACCCCCTCGGCGTTACCTTTCATGCGCTGGAGGGCCACATAACTAGTGCAGAGAGCACAATTGCGTCCCCGCACTAGAAGAGCTGAATTTCTGATTTAAACTGAATTTCTGATTTAAACTGAATTTCTGATTTAAACTGAATTTCTGATTTAAACTGAATTTCTGATTAAAACTGAATTTCTGATTTAAACTGAATTTCTGATTTAAACTGAATTTCTGATTTAAACTGAATTTCTGATTTAAACTGAATTTCTGATTTAAACTGAAATTTGATTAATAAATAATATGGTTGGGATACACTGGATTTCATAATGGGATAGATAGAAACAGTACTTTCAATGCCCACCTCCAGGTCATTAATAAATGAGTTAATAGGCAAAGGGCTGAGGACAGATCCCTGGGGTACTCCATTAACAACACTGGTCCAATTAGAATATTTCTATTTACCCCCACTCTTTGTGATCTATCCTTCAACTAGTTCTCTATCCAAGTACAAATACTATGTCCCAGGCCAATGTCCCTTAATGTAACCAGTAACCTTCTGTGTCGCTAATGCTTTTTGTTCAGCAGCTCTCCAGTTTGGTATTTCAACTGCTATCTGGTTGCTAGGGTGCAATTTAACCTAGCAATCAGGCAGTGGTTCAAATGAGAGACAGGAATATGAATAGAGGAGGCCTAAATATAAAGATAAGTAATAAAAAGTAACAATAACTATAAAATCATAGCCTCACAGAGCTGCAGTTTTTTGGTTGCTGGGGTCAGTGACCCACCATTTGAGTTGCCTGAAGACAAAGTCAAATAACTATAAAAAAAAAAAGACCAAATGAAATGGAAAAGTTGCTAAGCATAGACCATTCTATAAGAAAGATGGCAGTGCTGCAGAAGAAACCTCCCCCTGGTCAGTGCAGAAAGCAGCACCCTCCTGGGGGAAACACCCAAGTGACTGAATTCATTTGGGGGGTTCAGCTGTACCTGGGAGTCAAGCTTAAGAAACAGTAAAGGGACTTATTTATCAATACTGGGAACATTTGCATATGGGCAGTAACAACCTTAACAAGCAATCAATAATGAATTCCCATCAGCCAGTTATTGCAAGCAAGCAAACATTTGGTTGCCATGGGTTACTGCCCAGGTGGAAATTACCCCTGTGTTAACAAATGAGCCCCATTGGCTTATACATATAAGAAGCAAGTTTGTCTATGTCACACCTTTTAAATTGACTAAACCCCTTGTGTTGTTGCATTTGGATAGGGTCACATTAGCTAGGGCAACTTAAATGCCATAGAAATGAATAGAAAGTGGGCGAGTGATGAGCTCTAATTTTACACTTCAAGGAGTTGTTCACCTTTAAGTTAACTTTTAGTATGATGTAGAGAGTGAAATTCTGAGAATATGCAGCTGGTCTACATATTTAATTATATGTGGTTTTTGAGGTATTTAGCTTTTGATTCAACAGCTCTCCAATAGGTTCCATCCCCGAACTGGAAGCCAAGGACGATGGGAGCTGCTGTTTTATAGATGGAGCATTTTACAGGGGGAAACTGAAACTGAAAATGGGTAATTAAGGTGGCAATACATGGACATGACAATTTAGGCCCTTAAAGCCAATTCGACTGGTATGGGGCCCTCCAACACACTTGCCTGAACGATATCGAGCAGATGTCAATCAGGCAGGTTTGATTTTTCAGTCGGATTGAGGAATGTATCTGCGTGTTGATGTTGTCCTCAATCCTAAAACCGGCATAGTGGCAATTATGATCCAATTATTGGCCCAAGGTGGGCATATGGGTGAAAGATTCGCCCTCGCTCTGAGCTTCCACTGTTCCGCTTGGAGCAGTGCCCCTTTAAGCTACCAATGGGCCGTGGGCAAAAGATCTTATTGGTGAGCCCCCACAGCTACTTCAAGATAGTTGTAAAAGGACTACCCTCAAGCAGGAGAACTTGAATATAATAAGCAAGAAAATAAGGAAATCGTGAAGTAGACATGAGATCCAGGTGCTCTTCCGTGGACCAACAGCATTGCAAGCAGATTACCCATAATCACAAATACCAGACTTTTATTATATCAAACCTTAAGGGACATTTGTTCTACTAGAAAGTAAAAGCAAATGGTTATGTTGAGTTCTTGATACCAATTTAAATGACCACTTCTAGGGGTTGCTTTAGGCAAGCGTTATAGAAGTTGAAGGGTTTGATGGTGGGCCCTGGACATTTGCCCTTTTTTACCCATTTATGTGGGTGCCCAGATCACATACAGATTACCAGAGGAGACTATCTTCTGGGGTATGGACAATTTTAGGCTCATGGTGACATGCATTAGCTGCTATTGGCTTGAATAGCAAATGCTGGGATATTTTCAGTTGAAATAATCTTAAAATGTAAGTACTTTTACTTTCTGGTGTTTGTTGACCCTTAAACCAGCCATAGACATTAGTTACCATCTTCCACTGGTGCTTTACCTTTTAAGAACCTTTTCATTATGGCACAGTGAAAGTCAAGCGTGGCTCCACTGCCGCCAAAGAGGTTAAAGTGCTTCCATCCTGACAGGTACGCAGACATCATTCTGCAGACAGCCCTATTGATTTTTGTTCCTCATTGGAACCTTTATTACAGATGTCAGTGGAGACTGGCTGTAAGAATCAGAACATTTTCCATTAAAATGTCATTTATGTTTGGGTTCAGGATCCTCATATCTCCCAGCCTGACAGCTCATGCTTTTTCCAGTCTGACGCCTCTCGAGTGGCCTGCTTTCCTTCCTAGCTGCTCTTGCCTGGGTTTGGCTACCTCTCTCTCTCTCTTCCGCTCCATTAATTCCAAGGCACTCCGGGTCACTGGGCTGTTTGAAGGCTTTACTAGCAATCCTGGGACTCTGTTCACTCAGGAAAGCCTGCCCTCTCTGCATGATGCTCCCGTAATTGCTCCTGATCGCAATGAGGCTCTTACAGTAAATGTTACATAATAATTAAGCATGTGACTGCTATTTTTTGTCTTCTCCAAATAGGAGAGAACAGAGAAATCTTTCAGTCAGTATTTCTGGTATGGTTCCATGGCTTTGCGTATTTTGCCAGTAGAGCTGTTTTAGGAAAACTAAATGGGTATCCCTTGTTTGCTTATATTCTTAGAAAAATATAGATATGTATATAGGTAGGTAAACTAAAGTTGCCTCCTTGAAATGCCCCTAGGTGTGAGAGCACACAATATTGATAATGTGCTAGAAAACTGGTGAGGGGTGAAAATAGTCTCTGGGGAGGAACTGTAGTTGTAGGATAGCAAGTATAGTAGGAAGAGATGGTGCCTATAGTAACAGTGGAATAATAGTCTCTGGGAAGGGAGTGTGACTGTGGGATAGCAGGTATAGTAGGGAGAGATGTGTCTATAGTAACAGTGGAATAATAGTCTCTGGGAAGGGAGTGTGACTGTGGGATAGCAGGTATAGTAGGGAGAGATGGTACCTATAGTAACAGTGGATAATAGTCTCTGGGAAGGGAGTGTGACTGTGGGATAGCAGGTATAGTAGGGAGAGATGGTGCCTATAGTAACAGTGGATAATAGTCTCTGGGAAGGGAGTGTGACTGTGGGATAGCAGGTATAGTAGGGAGAGATGGTGTCTAGTAACAGTGGATAATAGTCTCTGGGAAGGGAATGTGACTGTGGGATAGCAGGTATAGTAGGGAGAGATGGTGCCTATAGTAACAGTGGATAATAGTCTCTGGGAAGGGAGTGTGACTGTGGGATAGCAGGTATAGTAGGGAGAGATGGTGCCTATAGTAACAGTGGGATAATAGTCTCTGGGAAGGGAGTGTGACTGTGGGATAGCAGGTATAGTAGGGAGAGATGGTGTCTATAGTAACAGTGGATAATAGTCTCTGGGAAGGGAATGTGACTGTGGGATAGCAGGTATAGTAGGGAGAGATGGTGCCTATAGTAACAGGGGGATAATAGTCTCTGGGAAGGGAGTGTGACTGTGGGATAGCAGGTATAGTAGGGAGAGATGGTGCCTATAGTAACAGTGGGATAATAGTCTCTGGGAAGGGAGTGTGACTGTATAGTAGGGAGAGATGGTGCCTATGTAACCCGCCTTTCTGTCACACCAACTCACGTTACCCTCTGGTCCACACAGCCAGCGTAGGGATAGTCACTGCACAGGCATAAGGACTTGAACACATCAGGCTGAGACACCATAACTTGATAACGTTTTATTCATGTACACCTGTGTGGAGAACTGTAAAACAGTAAGGAAAACACTGGCACTTTCAGGTACATCACAGGCCACCAGCCCACCTACATTACAACAGGCAGTTAATTTGACATATCCCCATTAACATATTAGAGGATTTATAAAACTGGAAGAAAAAGCAGCATAGCTGATATACACAACACACATTAACACAGAACAACCTCAGCACAGTACAATAGGCAGTGTGAGGACTCAAGCATCCAGTTTTGTCCCACGGCAGCCATTTTAGATACATGTACTCTGCCTGTGTCTATTACAAACTCTTGGTACTATGCTACACACTACTAAACTGCTAAAGTTGCTATAGCTGGAGGTAAACAAGTCGCTTCAGCAAAGAAATAAACCTTAAAACTTTTGAGGTGATTAGAGCAGTCACAGACTCTTCTGTGGAGCTAAAGCACTGAGGAGGGACTGGACCAAATGACAGGACATACAAGGGGGGTTAGGAAAAGTCCATTAAGGACTGTTGTCTGGAAAAGATTCTGCTCAGATTCTTAAGGTCCCCATAGACGCGACGATTCTTCTTGCCGAACGACCGATTTTAGGGAAGCCGACCAATCCTTCGAAATTATCGTGCGGTTAGTGGTATTCGAACGATCGTACATCTTACGATTTTTCGGCCGACATCTGTCGGGAAATTGATCGGCCAGGTCAAAAAATCTTTGTTGGCCCCAGTGCAATCTCTCTATGTTTGCAGGGCCAAGCAGGCAGCTCCCCTTTGTTTTCCTGGTAAATTGGTCTTTTTAGTTGATGGTAGATTCGTACGATCGTTCTGAGAAGATCGTGGTCTCACGATCAGGATCTGATCTTTTAAAAATCTCAACATCTATGGCCAGCTTTACACAGAAGTTAGCTGGTCTGGCAGAAACTATTCATTATTAAACCTAATAAACAGTAAAACATACAAACATAAGTTTCGCTCCTGGTCAGTATATTGGTACAATCCAAATAATTCTTTCTGTCAACAAACCCATGGAAGGGAACAAGAGACTACCATTTTGATTGTAAACCACAGACCAACACAGAAGTGACCGGAGGGAACTGGAGTAAAGGATACTCTGCGAATAAAATATATACTGTAGTGTACAAGCAAATGTAAATAGCTGTGTCCCAAATACAGATTTGATTAGTAGGCAGTGGCCGTTCACACCCATAATGCCTGTCAGACTAATATATCAGCAGGTAGCTGTGATACTTCACTTCTGATTTCTCTTAATTGTAACAATGCAAGGCAATACATAGTGCAGCCACACCTACATTGTGCAGATACTGTTTATATGCACAGCAGTGCACAGGGCAGCCACGTTGATTTTTATAGACATCTATCCAATATGGTTTACTGTGCACAGAGATGTTTACAAGGCAGCCTTCGTCCGACTCCCTACCCAATCAGAAACTGCTCTAAAAAGAGAGTCACGCTGGTAATTACCAAGTTCAGTCTTTCCTGGTTGTGATTCTTTTCTTGGGGTTACAGCTGCAGATGTCTGTATTTATTTGCTATCCATATGGCACTGACCCAACACCACAAATGCTCGCGCTACTGATGTGGCTTGCCGATTCTTCGGTTCCAGCCAAAGCCTGCAGCTACACAGTAGCACAGCTCATGGGTGTTACTCTACTACACCCAATTGACATCAGTAATAATGTATTCAGGCACCCATTGAAAGCAACTAAGTGTCTTATAGGAAGAGGAGTTATTTGAGCCATCACTGGGTGACCAGCCATGAAAGTGTGCATCACAGCTTAGTCTAAGATTGGCTAGGTGCCCCATGTTGGATGCATCAGTTCCACAATGTGTGGGCACATGGTTCAGAAGCTTTGTAACATTGGAGTCCCAGGTTTTGGAGTAGACATATAATTAGACCTAATGGCTGTCAAGACCCTCTCTGAAAACCTTTGAATCTTTCATGCCGGCGCATTATGTTAAAATATCCACTTACTCAAAATCGTATCGCAACGCAGGGCATACGGACATCTGAGGAAGTACATAGCAGCGTGGCACATTCATATATCAACATGTAAACAGACGCTATGGTATTCCTCATTCTACCAATTGCATCATCTTGTCTGGAATTCAAAGCTCTCATGTTCCCCGACCAAATGGTTGTATGTTTTCAACATAACTATCCAAAAGAGTTCCAGCCTAGCCTGTTTGTCATTCTTCCATTCCCATAGTACTGTTATTCAGCAAAGAGCACATCTCCCCACCCAAAAATATGTCCCAGCTATGCTGTTTGTACTGTGTAGACCACTAGGACCTCTCCCTATTCCCGTTTCGTGTACCAGTAAATAGATGTGTCTTGCACAAACTACCAAGGCCTCTCTCCCTATTCTCAAAATATGTTCCCATTATTGGATGTTTGTTGCACAAACCATTAAGACCTCTTCATATTGCCGAAATGGGTTCCAGTTGTTGGATGCACATGGCAAACGCCTTTAGGACAGTAAGATTAGATTAGAAGCACTAGGACCTCTTCTATCCTTGCCAAGGTGAGCTCTACCATCTCTCTATATGTTGTTGAGCTTCTCCCCAATACTAGGGCAACTAACATATTTGCCCTGCCTTCAGACTAACACAATTTTTACCGGCCAGGCCGGTAAAATACCGACCAGGTGGTGACCCTAGAGCCAGAAGGCCAGTGTTCATACGAGGAGCTAAGTGAGGCATTGCACGGGCTGCTCTCCTTGCACGTCTAGCAGTTGTCTTACATGCTCTGGCTCCTGTGACATACAGGAGAATGCTTGGCAGCTCTTGGCAGAGGCCAAAGGGACTACAGCAACACACAGATATGTTGAATAGTGAGCGCCTGAGCTTCTAGTGCATGGCTGTGTCTCCCTGCTTCCTATTTCACTGCCTGCTGTCCAACTTTAGCATGGAGATTAAAGCTCTTGGAGGGGGCGGGCGGGGGTACCACTTTGGACTGACTATTGCAAAAGGGGTACAATTTGTAGGCAGGGTAGCGTTTGGAAGGGGCATATCCTGACTGACAAATGACATGGATACCAATAGGGATTTATTTTATTGGCCAGTGTACAGCATTCATAATATACAGAAGACTGTGCAGCAACCGATTTCTAGCACCTTTTTTTAATACTCTCTTCATTCTTTTCCCAGCACTGTTTAGCTATTATTATATGAGATCTTCACCCCTCTTTTCTCTTTTTTACATTCTTTCTTTTTTTTTCTTCCATCACTTATTTACAATGTATTATAATTAAGTATATTAAAACCATCCAGAGTCAGGTTTAATGAGGAAAACTGCTCACTGTTCAGACGGAGGCTCATTTATATAGCTGGCAAAGATCTGAAATTGGTACCTTATTCCCTGAAGAAATGCAGAGAATGGTATGGCCTCAGCCTCAAGGCCAGAAAGGGAAGAGCTGTCCATAAAATTTGGGTTCTCTGCACAGTTTGGCCACCCAAATGCTTAGCCAAATTGGGGGTGGTTCAGTCATTGAACTCGCGGAAATGGTCTTCCCCCTATGGGTTTTTTCAAACCTGACGAATAGATACTGGCACCTTTATGCAGTACTGATAGGTCTCCAAAGGCACATAACATGATCCGATTGATGGTACAGGGTCAAGGATCGGATTAGTGATGTAATTAGATATTAATGGGCCCGACAG